>NW_027497893.1:0-90746 GCF_021521415.1 Bidens hawaiensis
GCTGGAGACTCTTTTAAAATTCTCAAATTTTTGGTCATTTCCATCAGCATTTTTCACAAATTTGGCCTCCTTCCTCAACATTTTTAAAAATTTGGCCGGCCGTGTCATATTAAAAATTTGGCAGGCCGTGTCATATTAAAGTTCTTGAATATTCCATATCATTTGTTCTATTTTCGGAATATTCAAGATTTTTGGGTCATTTCACACTTTCTCTCTCTTAAAAAGGCCTATATTGGGAATTTCCCATCTTTTTTAGGTGGTCTACAACTTTTAAATACTTTAATTTCATTGAATCAGATATAAATATTTCTGTTCGGTTCAATGGTTCGGATCGGTTCATTACCTAATAAAAATACGATAAAATAATAAAAAACACATTGCCATTCAAAATTAAAAAAACACATAATATAAATACAATGATATTTACGAATTAAAAAAAAAATATTTGTGGTTGTTCCCCACCAGTCTTCATCTTTTGAAATTGTTACATAATATAAATACAATCATTCGGCCGGATGCCCGAACAGCCTAGGAAGGAGCAAAGGCCGACCTAGGTGAAGCCGATGTGAAAAAAAATAATAAGTACTACATATGCGTTAAAATCCCGGTCGAACCTGTGAAATTTTGAGGCCGACCCCTGTAGAACTTTGACAAAGCCACACTAGAAGATTTGGTGGCAAAGCTTTAAAAGATGGGGAGACAATCGTTGCCGGAGTTTTGTATCGGAGATGCATGTCTACGGATTAGATGAGAAAGGAGACTTATAATTGATAAATACAATCTATTCTATCTATACTATTAAAGCAACAAGTTTTTTGGACATTTGTCATCTTTCTATTGGTCAATTCATCTACATCCATATAAAGTAATCATTCTTAGAATTTTTTTATATTAAAATAATTCAAAACTAATTCAAAATAATTTCATATAATAAATCTTTTTACATAATGTTTGACTGATATAAATTAAACTAGGTTGTACCAGCCGTGTTGCGGCGGTGTACTAAAGTCCATTCACTTGGTATGGGTTAAGTTTGATATTTCAACGACACTTATTAGCGCTATAAACAACAACAAAACTCCTCTAACTTATAATAAAAGAAATGTAACTTATAATCAAAGCCACGGCGAAATAAATAACATATCTAAAACGAAGTTTATTTGATCCTACACGTTGTGGTGGTGAGTCGGCGTGAATTGAATCGGTTTCGGATACGTTCGTTACGGTGAACTAAAATGAAAACTTTACAAATTTAAAGAAAAAAAATAAAACACTAAATATAATTATATAACTTAATTGTTTTAGCTATTGGCAACAGGCTATCATTATAAGAAACAAAACTATAATTTTATGTTTTACCTAAAGCATAAGACAAAAGTAATATTATTATTAGCAAAAAATTGTTGTTTCCAGGGGATTGAACTACCGCAACAAACGCAACAACGTGGACTTTACACCACCAGAAAACCATCCGACCACCATACTATGTAGTTAAAATCCCAATTATTCTTAATAAAATCTGAAACTGGCAAGCTAAAACCAACTTCTGTGGCACCGCCAAGCACTTTTTATCTATAGTATATAATAAATAAATTTAAGATAATTGAAGATACAAAAAAGGATTTCTAAAATTATAATACGTTTCTCTCTTGATTTGTGCATATTATTCCTAAAATTAAATAACGTTGACTCATATTTTCCCGAATTGACTCAAATCAGTTTTACAATTCAAATGCGTTTTAAAATCTTGTTATGTATACCAACTTTAACAAAAATAAACCACTCTTTACATCAGTATGTAAGATTACTCTCAGAACACATTCTTCATATCAACTCCATGTAGCGTTTTAACTTTAGTTCATTTCGGTTAGTACAAGATAAAGACATCCCTTTGAATACCAAAATAGTTTATTTATCCACTTTGCAAGTTATAATTCTAGTTTTTTGTTTTTCTGTTTCATATTTTGCTTCATTATCAAATAATTTATCTATTTTATTCACCTTTTGTAGATGTAACTGGCCATGTTATTCACACCATTTGTAGATGTAAGCTTATTTTAATTGATTAATGTTTTTTTGGCATTTTAATCACAAAGATAGTATGCATTTTAGTTGTCTGTCACAAAGGAATGGTGATGGTTGAGACATCTCTCATTACCTTAATATGCTGAGCTTACTTTATCACTTGTTAATCATTTATTTATTTTTGTTTTATATCAGTGATGGGGTTGCTGATTTTAATCGTAGAATCTTTGTAAGTTGCATTTTTGTGTGATTAGCTCCCTTAGTTAATGTGCTTTAGTAAATATTTGATTTGTTCGTTTGCAACAACAGGAATTTTTTTATTTGCACATTACTTGCAACAACCATTGCCTGATCACATTTTCAGAATGACTATTGTTTGTATCAACTCTTGACGCATGTTGGCAAATAGATGGGCAGAAATTTATAATCATATACGTGTACCTCACAAATTTATTAATTTTCACCGTGTATTACGTGGGTTAGTAACCTAGTTTTACTAATATAAAATAGAAAGAAGTTGGAGTAGGAGTATTAGCTCATTTAGTTGCATATATAGCTTCGATGCTGTTTTTTTTTATGTTCGTTAAATTTTTATTATATATTAACTTGTATTATTTATTGTGTGTTAGGATGATTTTTGTTAAACGTGTAGTTTAACGAATATGAATATCATTATACGAACTCTCAAAACTTGTTGCTAGATAATATAACTTGCTTAAACAAATAAAAATAAATAAATTAACTTATATACAAAGTATAAAAAATATACATTTTTTTTATAAAGTACATAAGTTCGCTAATTAATTAGTATATATATTTTTTCAAATCTATAAATAAAAGTGATAAAAAAAAATATAAAAGAAAGTTAACATTTTCGTTTACTTTTGAAGTTATCATTAGCTTAACTTGACCCTACTAGTTTTTGAAATATTGTTTTCTCATTGAAATATGTTGCTTGATCCGACGCGACCCGACCCCACCTGATCCAAGCCGGCTGAAATGGTTTAATATACGACAATACAAAATTTACCAAATATTTCCGACCCCTGTGGAAAATATTTCTAGGTCCGCCACTGGGAAGGAGGTGTGGCTCCAGCGTAATCATGTTGAAGAAGGGAGAGAAACCGAGAGCGGCGTTTGTAATTGTATATTTGTTTAAAAGTTTTGGTTTATGAAACCCTGAAAAACTGTATAGAAAAAAAATTAAAAAAAAAATAGTGTAAAACATATTTAAACTCTAAAATGCTGCATAAAAAAATTTGAATAAGTAGTGTAAAACGGGTTTTAACATGTGACACTCAATTAACAAATGAAAATACTTATCCACCATACCAGTAATTTACATTCTAATCAAGATGGTTTCTTTCTAATTTATAAGGTGGTTCACTCTATTATTTTCTGTATACCAATACATTATTATTTCAAAACTCGGATAGTTTCTAGGAACCACTCATTTAGTAGGTGGATCCGCCCATGGTGTCGACGGTATTTCCGGCTTCCCGCTGAACCCCACTGCAGCCTTTACCCGAGCCCACCCCCACGCCGCTTAACAAACTTGAAAATAGCTTCTAACAACACGCATTCATAAAATTCTGATTCCAAGACAGTAATTAACTTCTTGAGTGGTACATAAGTTCGTTTATTAAACGGGTCAGGTCAGTGTAGCTGGATCGTATCAACTCAAGCTGTTCCAAAACTATTAAATGAGTTGGCTTTTATAATTCAAGTTACAGGTGTTAAGCGAGCCAGTATTATATATTCTTGATCATCTTCCACGCCTATAATCCTATGAGCATGTGAACTTGAGCAGAAAAATTAAGCCTCCGTTCTATTTTTATAATATTTTTATTCTAGATCTTCGGGCACTCACAGGTTATAGTTGAGTTTAAGTATCCTTGCATTAATGAATAATTAAAAAATTAGACACTAATTGTCAAACCATGTGAATTTCTATGAACGACTTAATAAACTCAAGAATCGAAAAAAAAAAAAAAGAAGCTTATTAACTACTAATTCTTAGAAAGATTTAATTATGTAGTTTGAGGTTAAGACCATGGGGTATGCTCTAACCCTAACATAAATTAAGATGACATAACACTTTAAGCATGGCCGGCCTGTAGGTCAGCGAAAACAAGTTAGGGCTTTAGACTCACTGTTAATTAAGTACTCCAAGTAAAAAAAATATATATATATAGAAATAATATAATGGGTAAAGTAAATTCAAGGTAATGTATTGGTGTGGTAGTAGGCTTGTTTGTTACTAAAGTATAAGTCATTATTTCAAAACCTGTAGTAAGCAATTTTTTTTTCAATTTTCTTTTTCTTAACAATTGTTATAAAAAGGCCCCAAAATCTAATTTCGATTTAGGCGTACACATTCATTGAGCCGACCGTACTTTAAAGATGGATTAAACCACTCCTCATTTGTGTTATATTTGTAAAAAAAGGGTCATTGATTATGCTTTTCGCAGATTAAAAGGCAAAAAATAATATATTAAGTTAACAATTAATAAGGGTAAGATGAAGTTAAAATAATTAAACCATTTTATTTGGATGAGATGAAGTAAAAATGAGAAAAATAAGTGATGTAATAGTTATATAAATTAGAGTGGTTAGAGTATTCTTCGTTACTTAAGAATTCAATTCCACACGTTCACAACGGCAGCCAAATGGAATTTATCATAATTTTGATGCCTATATTTTAACTTGAAGTTGGTAACAACTTAATTTTTTTTCTCGTAATTTTCAAATGGAATTTCATGATGCTGTATCACATGAGTACCAGAGAGAAAAAATAAAAAATAAAATAATGAAAATGTTCCTTGAAAAAATCATTTTAATTATTTCATAAGTTGATATGTATAGGATTTTTTTAAGATTAGGTGGTTTTATAAATTAAAAAAAATAATAATAATAAAAATGGTTTTAGGTGGCTGACTAAATGTTAAGTATTTTTAGGTAATTTGTTATCTCAAATAGCGGATTATGAGGACATATCAACTAACTTTTCAAGTGGCAATCCATGTCATCGTCCAAGTCCATGTCACCTTTCAAAACTGGTGGTTACGTAATCCGTTATTTGAGATAGCGACTTCCACATGTCACAATTGAATAACTTGGTCTGCCACTTGGAAAAGTTAGCTGATGAATCCTCATAATTTTCTGTCTGAGATAACAAATTACCTAAAATCACTTAAAATTTAGTTAGCCACTTAAAAATCAGTTTTTCCTTTATAAAACCACCTAAATAGAAAAAAATCTTGTGCTCACTACAAATAAAAAGCCATTTAATGATACACAAAAAAGGTCACAAGAAACCAAAGAAGTGTCATTAAAGAACATTGTTGGAATAAGTGACACACAAAAAAAATGCCACTAGAACGGCTACCACTAAAGCATGGATTTGTCATTATAGCTAACTAGTGTATTGCCGATGTGTTGGGCCGGGCCAGGTTTGTAAAACATGGGCGGTGGTAAAATCCAAGCTTTAAGTATGTAAGTCGACGCGAATTTGGACGGTTTCGGTTACGTGCATCATTGTAACGGAACTAAAACAAAAAAAATTATAAAATATAAAAATCGAGGAGGACAAATGGGGCAACGTTAGTCAGTAAAACTCGAAAGTTGAAAAAACCCAACAGTTATCGATCCCTTGCGTTGAGCTGGTCGGTCTACAGAAATTTGGTTGGCATCACTGGAGCTAAAACAAAACACGATGAGTTTATGCAAATTTTGTTGTTTTTTGTCACGTTCGTTACGATACCATAACCAAAACAATTTCCCTCCCCAAATTGATAACCATAAAATATTAAAATGTCTTCTTCCTAATTCATGACCATTTTCATCAACCACATCAAATGTTGAAACTTGAAAGACAAAAGTAATAACACAAACTAAAATATTTTAAAAAAAAATTCCTAAGGTCAGAGAGACTCTCAGACTCGGGATCAACAAATCCACCCACATCTCCCAAGGTTTAAACAACAACCATCAAGCCAAATACATCATTATTGTTAAGGCATGAAACTTTACTAAATACGCTAAAACATATCTGCATTATATTGTCTCACCGAACTTTTTAAATATACTAATCAGATAATTAACTAGACAAGGGCCTTCACTTGGCTGTCTTGGAACAAAACTAGCCGTCAACATACATTATACAAATTGAAATTGATAATGCTATGCATTAAAACTCAATTCAACAATGAATCAAATTTGAAAAGTTTGACTTGTATTCGTCAGATGCACTGTAACGTACTACTCCTTAAGACGTTTAATGCACCGTTGTAAATGATTCAACGTACCAGTATAACCAAAAACCGATCTTTACTATATTTTAAAAATTATTATTTTTATAACATGTATCAGAGCATGTGTACACCGGAGCTTTAGTTATATATTCAGCCACGAATTAGATATTTGAACTCAATAACTTCTAAAATTAATGGTGTTTATTTTTCAGTTTTGTATTGATATGAATTTGATTTTATACTCGTTATCCAATATATATTCCAATCAATATTCATGCATGAACTGCAATATTAAACTTAAAGTAATCAACATTTATGACGTGCACATTACATTATTAAGAAAAGATATAGAAGATCTTAAAAAACGAGTGAAGCCATGTTAGGTTTCACATAAGGTGGAGCCCACAACATGATTAATCAAACGAATATCGATTATGGTATCCAAACAATCTCTGTATAAATACAATGATCATACCATCTTATTATCACAACTTGTCCTTCAATATTTCTGCAAATTAAAATAACAAGATTTTCTAATTCAGAAGAGCAAACCAAGTGTTATTTCTCAATCAAATATCCATAAATGGCCATCATTCGACTCCGATCCATGTTATCGAATGCAAAACATTAGCAAATTGCATTCGCATAGCAATAGAAACCATATTTCTGATGTGCCCAAAGGCTATCTCGCGATTTATGTTGGAGAAATTCAGAAGACTAGATTATTGGTTCCTGTTTCCCATTTGGAAGAACCGTAGTTTCAAGACTTGTTGCATAAATCTGAAGACGAGTTAGGGTTTGATCATCCTATGGGAGGTCTAACCATTCATTGTGGAGAAGATGCATTTTTGGATCTCACTTCCAGATTGTCCATTTCATGATCATACTGGTGGAAAATAAGATTTAAATTTGCAGTATTTTGGAAATCTGGAGAGCTATATGTCACCGTTTTAGAGAGACAAAGCATCCTGTTCCAACAGTTTTAGGGAATTAAAGACGAAGGGGCATTGCCTTTTGTTGCAACCCTATACAATTAAAGAAAATACGTAGCTTAGTATTTTTGTTTTTTGATATTCAAATGTATTTTCTTAATGCAACAGAAGCTTGGTATATTTTAATGTGCATATTATAAGTATATATTATTGTTATCTCTACACCAGAAGTAGGAATTCACCTTGGCCCAGAAAGATCAAACAAACTAACAAACAAATGAACACAAAAAATCTGGTGTGATAACCCTCGATTTTTTCATATAATCAAACAAACTTCACGAACATACAAAGAAAAAGACTTCTCTTGACGCAAAAAAAACAATAACCTAGACCCCCTATTTATAGTCTTACTAAACTTGCTATCGAAACCAATTACTAAACTTTCTCTCAAGACGAGACATTTCCTAAACCTATTATAATTTAATTAACTAAAATAAATATAGCATAATAAACCCTTAACTTTATTAATATTCAAGATTAACTTTCATTAACCCCCTTAATCTTGAATTTGTATTAACAAGGTCATGAATCCCCAATAACACTCTTAACTTTTCAATTTTAATCATTGATTATCTTTACCCGTTTTTTTTTCAATTGTTTGTAACAAACCTGTTTAACAGATTCTTCACGTTCCTCATTCAAATCAACCACGTTGATCTCGGACACATCTTCATTTTCCACACTCTTATTTCTCACATCTCTATTCTTTCTTTGCTCGACAAAACTTGTAGATGAGTTATTCTTTCTTTCTTTGTCAGATCTTGGTAGGCTTTTGATTCTAACTATTCTTCTGAACCTTTCATTATGAATGGATTTTTCATCAACAACTGCTCGATTGTTGACTTTCACACATACTTCTAAATTTACAAAACTTGTGTCTTTCATTAATTACCATATCCTTTCTCTCATTATCATGATTAGTATCAGAATTCTTTCTTCGTTTCTAATCACTTATCTTAATAGTTTTCCCATTTTCAAGGTTGCTTGAGTTAGGAAAACATACCTTAAGATTCACTATCTTCTCTTCTCTTTTGAAAGAAATTCTTTCTTTTTTTCATTCAATCTTTCTTTTTCTTCAGTATCTAAAAGAGCTTGCAAATCTTCTTCTTTCTCTACAGCTTCCTTCTTACGTGTTTTTTCTTCTTGAACAATCGCATCAATCTTTCTTTCTCAATGATCTTTTCCAATCTTTCTTTCTCAGCGGCTTCTTGAGTTGCTTTTTCATCTTCTACCTTTCGTGCATAATCAATTCCAAGAAATCGAATCTTCAAAGCATGCCATACTTCCTTAGCATTCATGAGTATGCCAACTTGTACCATTATATTTTCCGGTAGGGTTTCACATATAACCCAACACTGTGTGCATCTTCCTTTCTTCTACAGCTACGCCTACTATTGGTTCAATAACGTCTCGAAAGCCATAATTTTTTTAGAAATCCCTCTATCTCGGATTATAGGCCGGTGCGGTACGTTATGTAATATCTACTAGTTTCCATGTTCACTTTAACCAACCGTACTCAATCTCGGGTCTTGATTTATTAATAAAAGTCTATTTTATTAATTTATCATGTGTTATTATCCTTTCAACTCGTTATAACTCGTTTAAGTATTTAAAAACATCAAGTTTTGTCGTAGAAAGAACCAACCAGCCTATAAACTACAGGGACATAACCATGAAAAATAAAGTTCCAGACCACCACACCTCCCCACGCAACGCGAAGGGGGAGGGTATGGATACTGCGCGA
This sequence comes from Bidens hawaiensis, assembly GCF_021521415.1. NCBI lineage: Eukaryota > Viridiplantae > Streptophyta > Magnoliopsida > Asterales > Asteraceae > Bidens > Bidens hawaiensis. The sequence continues at coordinate 9,015 of NW_027497893.1, forward strand.
CGCGGCCGGCAACATTAGCAGATCAGATTTTGTTATTGTTAACATTTTCAGCCCGTTTAAACACATTTAAACCCTAATCTTCATTCAAATCTTGTTGTAATTCAAATCTATTAATTCCAGAACGTTCCCCAGCATATTTAATCCAAAACCCACGAATTTTATCACCTAATTTAAGATAATTATCAAGATTTAGTGTTTATCCTACTTAAAGTTTGAGTTTCAAAAAAGTTTGATGATTTATGGATAAACATGAAGCTCTAAATCGATTCCTATATAAACCAAGGCCCTTTATCATTTATTCTTTGCTCCTAAATCATCAATTCACCCTCTCATTCATGAATTCATGTTCTAGCTCAACTGTTCTTCGTCGGTTGACTTTCAAAAGTTAAAGTTCTTCATTTTCTTGATTTCTCCTAGTTCTAATGTGAATTCTAGGTAGGTTTGTACATCAAATTTGATCTAATTCATCATAGCATCAAAAGCTCTGATTAAATTTAAAGGATTGAGGGGTTATCATGTCCAATTTAATCAAATTCATTTTAGGGTTTATGTTAGGGTAAAATTGGGGCTTTTGCAATTAACAAACCTTCTTTTCAAAATTAGCTTTCGGTACAGAACACTTTTATGTTTATTTTCACGTTTTACATAAAAAAGATCAGAACCTAAACTCATATTCACTATTCGGATTCTAATTCGCATAAGCTCGCTTAAAACTTTTTTATTTCAATCATAACTTGAGTTATATTTATCCGTTTGCTGTGATTACAGTGGCGCTATTCTGGGTTTTTTACTCTAGTTTATTATCTCATGTTTACAGGTGTTTTTGTGTCGGATAAGTCAGCACATAATGTAACATCCCAAAAAATTCTGTTTTTATTTTCGGCTAAAAATGTCAACTTTCAAAGATGAGGGATTAAAAATATTCTCAAAGTAAGTAATGAAGAAGATGAGATAAGAAAAATAAGGCATTTCATTTTAAGGAAATAAGAAAATTTCATCCTACACGAAAAGAAAGAAAAAAGTGGAAGCATTCTACATGGGTATGAATTAGAAAGAAAACTTTCATCCCACATGGAAAGATGGAAGTAAATGGAAGCTCTTTATAAGGAAGAGAGTTTCCATCGTAATATTCTTATGTGGCTAACCATTCTCACTAGTAGCGGAGGGTGCGAAGCACCCGACGCGTAGGCGCACAGGCACGGGCGATGGGCGTTTTGATGGCGCACTTTGCACTTCGCACGCTCGCATCACCGCGGGCCGCATAAGGGCCGCTTTAGTATTTTTGAAAGTAGAAGGACCAAAAGAGTAAATTCTAAATTTCCTTCCTTCGCACTACGCGAAAGAATCAGAAATTGAAGTCTTCGCGCTACGCAAAAGACAAAATACATAAACCAACATTGAACGTCTTCGCGTTACACGAAGTTCCAGCTTATGATTCCTTCGCGCTACGTGAAGTAACAATTCTGCATGTATGACATGTGTGGACACATGGAAGCTCGTGGTGCCACGTGGCAACCCGCCAGATGATTTAGCAATTATAATAACGGTTTGCGCTACGCGAAGTAACGACTGGACTGTTCGTCCTTCGCGCTACGCGAAGGAACCGAAAATCGGCTATTAATAAGAGGGTTCATGGCACTTCCCAACTCATACCGAAACATTTTATGTTCACACGTATAGCCTCATTTTGCGTGCCGCATCTCGTAGTACATGCCAAGCTCTGAAGCGCTGATAGTTAAAGCTCTAGAACGCGATAAAGAGTATATGTGCTGCTCGATCAATTTTAGGCAATTAACTCCGAATATCCGTGTGAGGTGGGGGTTCCACTTAAGTATTATTTTTTTATTATTATAATGGCTTAGACCATAGTGGGGGTATAGCCCGCACCTAGATTACAGATAAGCATTATATAACTTTTCATAAGCAAATGTTATATTTAAATTAGATAGAATTACAATTTTTGTCCTTTAAACATAATCAATTTATGGATCATATCCTTTAAAAAGTTTACTTTCGCTCTTTATCCTTTAAATGAAAAGGTGTTATAGTTTTTGTCCTTTAACTTAACGCGCATCCAAAAAACCAGTTAAGTCTAGACATGTGCTTGACATGTGAGGACAAAATAGTAATTTCAAACCCTTTTAATTTTTTCATTTTATTTTAAAAGATTACGCCCTTTTAAAATACCAAGGTGGGGTCATTTCCCCTTCCCCACGTCGTCTTCTTCCTAAAATTGAAAAACATATTTTCATGGCAGACACAATCACTATCCATCCACCCACCTCCGACCAACCACCACCATCTAACACGGCTCTCACCTCCGATTACCCTAACCGACCGCCTTGTTCCACCTCATCTTCCACCATAGAAAACCCATCACCGAAACCCTAACTCTACCACCGCCGTTACAACCACAAACCACTACCATCTCTGCTGCCGCTTTACCGCCATCCTCCGGCTTTGTCACTTCACCATCATCCTCCATCTCTGCTGCCATCATCACACTATAATCCTAACTCACTCCCAACCCCTTTTCACCTTCCGATTGCCACCTGCAACCTCTACCACCAACCACTGTGCCACCACCGATATGACGGTACATGAAAGCTTTGGCATCGATACAAGCCCCCTTTTGATTTATTCTCCAGAAAAACAAGCCAGCCCGGCCTGCCGGTGATCAGAGAGCCGCCACACCGCCTCAACTGTCACCATAAATGAGTTAACCAAACTTAATCGATCCAAGCAGTAATGATTTCATATGTTCGTCATCAAGCTGCAATGATTTCAAATGGCGAGTTGATGGCAGTTTTCGACGAGAATGACGGTCCATCTATCTAATTCTGTTAATATACTTTTTAATTTTATAAAACATATTAATAATAGGTGGTTGAAGTTACCTTTATACCCTCACATGACATGCACATGTCATGACTTAACTGAAAATTTTAACGGTCGTTAGTGTAAAGGACAAAAATAAAATAAACATGTTATGTAAAGGACACCGCCTGAAAGTAAACTTTTAAAGGACCTGATCCGTAAATCAACAATGTTTAAAGAACAAAATTTTTATTTCTGTCTTTAAATTATTGTTTCTTTATGATTAAGAAGCGTAAGCATTCACATACAAGAAGTATAGTTAAAAATAATATTTCTTTATGATTAAAGGAATATAATATTCATTCACAAAAGTTATAGTTAAAGTAATGTTTCTTCTTGAAGAAGAAACCAAGTACAGATGTTTCTTCCTGAAGAAACGTAGCTTATGATTGATAAATAAATAAAGGGACCAAAGGTCCAAATGTTTTATACAAACAAATGATTTGTCAAGGTTAAAGCTATACAAAACAGACTACGGGTCTGAAGCTAGATCATTGATCGAGATATTTATACAAAGGTTATTCTGGTACTATAGGTTCAAGATAACAATCAATCAATCAGAAATCAGAAACATGAATCAGTAATAGAAACTTATTACAGATAGGGGTCAGTAACCAAAACTGATCATAAACAGGAATCAGTATCAGAAACTGATTACAATCAAAAAGTTGAATACGCCCTAAACTTTTACAAACTCTTTTAGAGTTGTTTGCATAGGATCTACGAATCCTTAAAACCTTATGTTACAATAATAAGAAACGGGCATACTCTAGTTAAAAGTATACATGTGTCTGGATCAATTCATACATGATGACTCGGAGTTCGGAGTTCCCTGAGGGCATGCATATCAGTAAACATGCCTTTGGAAGTCTACGGGACTGTTGAGAGAAATGATATTGTGTAAATGATTAATTGTACATGTACTTAGGGTAATTTTATCCAATTGAGTTTGGTGCCTAATGAGTTGTCACAAAGGTATTATTGTTGATTTCACAATGGTATTGAAAAGATTTTACAACAGAGTCAGCGTCATTCACCGGCTGTGTGCTGACGTATTTATTTTCCACATTTTAGGGAAACTGTAAAGATTAGAATAGACAAGCAAGACAGCTTAGAAGATTGTAGATATAGTCGTTAGACGCTATCTGATGGCTTAGATATTTTATTTTGGAATATTATAAAGAAACATATTTTCAAAAGACAGGTATTTTAATTATCAAAATGGGTATTTAAAATCCTGAGTTTTCATTATAATAAAATTATCCGAAAAGACTTCCGCTCATACAATATCAAACGGGTATTCTAACCCAACATTTTATAAAAGAATATTTTTATTTTAAAGACTTCTGCTAAAACAAAATGGCAACTCTGATATATTTACATAACGAATACCAACTAACGGGTGTCACGCCCAGGCCCTAAGTCAGGGTGCGACACATAATTACCTCGTTTATTATTATTTTATTATTGTCACCCCTAAATAATAAAGGTGAGTAATACACACCCCTTTTTCATTTTTTATTTTTGGGCTTAACATGTTTTAGGGGTTATTTTGTCCCTAGCCTGATCCTGATGTTTATACTTATAGCTCGGATTCCTAGCTAACTGTAGGGTCATGAATTGACCGACTATACTTGTTTTATTTATATTATGCTTGCAAGCTACTCAAAGATATAACGACCTACAATAGCTAGATGCTAATTCCACCAGAAAGTTCGGATATCTAGATGAAGAGCTCGTGGGAAGAATAACGTTTACATAACGGTCACTTGAGCTAAGGTTCCTTGATTTGTAGGAAAATTAGTTATTTGCTTGTACTATATAATGAGGCTTTATTGATGGATAGAAAACACTTCACACTCACTAAAAACTCTCTCTATAACTGCTAGCTTCAATAAATACTTGTTCTCGAGTTTCGTATTAATAAATTGATGCATGGGATAATTTTCCCCTCCCGAGGTTGTTTACTGAGGATCCTCACCGGGATCTAAGGTTGTTTTCTCGCTATGTCGCTGTGTTCACCTTCACATTTATGGCAATTATGTACCTCATTGTTGAATAACACTCTACCTCACTTAACGAATTTGTTCAATTATTGCTTCGGTAATTTTTGACCAAAATAGTTTGGCGCCCTTTGTAGGGAAATTCATGTTTTTCATACTCAAATCCATCCTTAAATTCAACCTAAACCATTACCTTTGCAAAGATATACTCAAAAATGGCTTCTCAATCAAAACCTACATCTTCATCCATGCCGTCCGTAGTTTTTGGAGCTGCTCAACCACATCCTCCTCCACCTGAAGACGACCAACATTGGGTTAACGCCTCAGGAGCCGGAGGATCAAGCAACATGCTTCCTCCTACAACAAGGCCTTCTTCTGGTATTCCGGCTAAAGATTTGGGTCTCCCAACAAGAGGCATGCCCTTATATCTAACGATGATATATTTGATGTTTTAATGCAGATGAAAGAGCACATGGAGACTCCAAAGTAAACCAACAACTTTGTCATGAGAAAGCTCCAGCGTATCCGGGCACAAAGGAAAAAGCCAGCGGAGGAATACTCCACTCCATTGCTGCCTAGGAACCTGAACTTTGATGTGTCAGGATCTCCCAAGGGGATCTCTATGATGGCTTCATTCCCATGCAATCCGCAACCAGAACAAGTGATCCCATTTAGACCATCAGGGTTACTCCCACTCGGGAATTCAGTGTTATCCTAGGATCCCAACTAGGATTCCCGATACTGGTAATTTTAATAATGCTATTTTTCCTGTGATTAACCCTGATGCTGTGTAGGATTCCAGTATTAGCCCAATGGTACAGAAGGAGTTGCAAAAACATAAGGAGCTGATCTACAGTGTACATGGGATAGTCCAACCGATTCAGGAGGTAGCTCCAAGCAGTAACAGGATCTCAAGATTCACACCCCCTGTAACGCCTGTTAATTTCCGGTTTAAGGATTTAAATCATGTAAAGTATGTATACTTCTCGAGAGTTTTCCGGCATGCGTCGTTGACCATATCTTTTTCCCGGTATGTTAAACTAATTAAACTCTTTCCCTCGTATCGCATCTTTGAAATTTGGAGGGGCTAAATGTAAAAGTTTTATATTATAAACCAAACCCTAACCCTCCCTTCCTTTTGGTCCGATTGGCGCAACAGCAGCCAACTCCAACCCCGAATTTTCTTTTTTGCAGCCACGGTGTGAGCATAAAACTTCAATTGAAGGTTAGTACTATGTTCCTACAAGTCTTTTACATCTTAATTGGTCATCCTAACACGCATATTGATCGATAAATGGCTTGTTTTAGGCTAACCGGGTGGCTGTCCAATTGAGAGGTTTCGGGACTGTTTTGATTGAGGTTTTTGCACCAAAATCCTCTTAGGTATTTCTAGTATATATACTTAAAAATCATGGTCATTGGTGTTCGTTAGATTGGTCAACTAGTTGTAGTTTGAAAGATTATTTTTGGTTGGCTAGAATTGTGTTTTGTTGCATTTAACGCGAGGGTTGAAGTGATTAGCGACCAATTCAGCTCGGGTGAACTTGGTTTGATGTACGTGCTGTTGAAAAATCATTTTTATGAGTTATGGGGCTGAATTGGTTGTCGGTTACACAAACAGGTCGGTACAACGCGCAATTGCGTTTATTGAATAGTTGGTGCGTTGTACTTGTGAGTTACCGACCCATTTGACTCGTGTCGCGTCGTGTGGACTTGTTGGCTTTGAAATTATCATATTGGGCCCACACGGGGCTGAGTTGGATGTTAATTGCCTAAACGGCTCTTAAGCGTGCGTGTTGGTATCACCTAGTGCTTCCGGGGGTAATTTGGGAATTCTTTATTCCCGGGAGTATCTAAGGGTCGGGTTGGTGTATTTAAGGCCCCGGGGGCCATTACGATTGATTTTGATGAGGTCGAGGCTTTAAGTAACTCGAACCATGTTAGAACGTCTCGTAGGATAAACGAATCCTTTCGATGTCATTAGTAATGTTTGAATGTAAACCGACAGGTGTTTGAGTTTTGGGATTACTTAGGGGTCCTCTAGCTTGTGGTGAAATCGTGCCTTGTGTCAGGTGAGTTCATGATGCCCCTTTTTACTCTTTTTAAGTTTTTGGGGCTACAATGCACACCTAAGTGATTTTGCTTGTTGAAACGTTTAAACTATTTTATATAGGCTTACTTATATAGGGTAGGCCTTGGGATGATGTTATAGTATGTTGGTATGTATTATTGTATGGCCAATAATTGGCGATGTTTATTAGTTGTTATCGACTAAGGATGTTACGTATGCCTGCTTTGTGTTTGCATACGTTGGATGAGATGTTACGTGTTTGGGTTGTACGTGTGCTTGACCCTGATGTTATTACTTGGATGTTTATATATATATAGGGATGTACTTATAAAGATGTTTAGATATATATATATATATATATATATATATATATATATATATATATATAAGGATGATTATTTATTGATGATGATGGCCTAACTGATGTGTCCCTTTTATTTTTAAAATCCTTGGAATGACTATTATGATTATTATTATTGATGTTATTTATTAAAACTTGAACTCACTCAGCTTGAGCTGACTTTGTGTGCATGTTAGTGTGAGTTTCAGGTTAGGAGGAGGATGCCTTACCGCTTGGACGTGCACAAAGCTACTTGGACGGTGAAGGGCATACGTAGATGGAAGATTTAAATATTGAACATTTCTTTTTAAAAGTTTTATCAAATACATTTAAATTGGTTTTGGGCATAATTCCCTGGTTTTGGGAACTTATTTTATTAATTATGGTTTTTCGCTGAATTATACTCTGAATTGGTTGTTTTAATGGAATGAACTGTTTTCAAGTTTAAGTATTTTTATAAGTATTATAGATGAATACCAGCTATAGGGTCCCCGAGATTCGGGGTCTTACACCCCATATATGATGCTGAGGTCTCTAAACGATTCTAACCTCTAGGCATGAAGCTGTATGATGGAACCACGGATCATGAAGAATATGTCCCCCAATATCGAGAGAGAATGGAGATCAACCCCATACCTCATAATCTTAAGGAAGCCTGCTTGTGTAAAGGCTTTGGCTCAAACCTAACTGGGGCTGCGTTAAAATGGCTCCTAAGTGTCCCTCCTTTCTCTATTAAATCTTTTGTTATTTAGTTAATCTATTTAATAACCAATTTTCTTGCAGTAGAAGTTTCGAAAAAGTTAACTAGTTTCTTGCATAGAGTAACACAGGGTAAAGATGAATCCTTTAGGAATTATGTCAGCAAATTCAACAAGGAGGTCTTAGAGATCCCCAACCTCGATGTTTCGACGGCGGTGCGAGCTTTCAAGACGGGTCTTAAGAAATATAGCTTTTTCTATGAGGATCTCGTCATGAATCAGTGTAGGAATCTGGATAAAGCAAGGAACAGGGCTTTAAGGTTCATTAGGTTGGAAGAAGAAAGGATGATTCAAGCATAGACTGGGTGGTTCCAACAGCTACAACAACCTAAATAGGAAGTCGGATTCCCCACCATCTAGACCATATCGATCCAAGTCATATTGTAAGGCCCCGTTACCGATAACCCTACTTTCGTGTTGGATTTACTCATAAACACAGTTCTAAATATCAGAGTTAATTAAAACATTTACGCGGAATATAAAACTTTCATAAAACATTACAATATTCATAACTTGTCTCAAAACGTCCTTTGTCTTTCACATTAAAACATTAAAATTAAAACATCGTAAGTCTTCAGATGCCAGGCTCTTATTCTTCTGCCATGTGTCCCCGCTCAAGCCAGCTGTCTCATCCTACTCACCTGCGTGCATACTAAAAGTCAGCTACGCTGAGTGAGTTCTAGTTAATCACATAATCATACAATACATTCTTTACATTTCATACTTAACCTCCTAACTTTCTTTCATACACACTTAAGTGCTTTTACTTTCATTTTTACCTTCATACTTTCTTTACATACATAATCATACGTTTTAAAGAGCCTTTCGCCCTATAACCTCACAGATATTATAAAGGTCTGGTCCCTAGTTTTCGAATATTAGAAGGGTTCGATTCCCTAACATCACAGATATTATAAGGGTCTGGTCCCTACCATCACAGATATTATAAGGGTCTGGTCCCTAGTTTCGAATATTAGAAGGGTTCGATTCCCTAACATCACAGATATTATAAGGGTCTGGTCCCTACCATCACAGATATTATAAGGGTCTGGTCCCTAGTTTCGAATATTAGAAGGGTTCGATTCCCTAACATCACAGATATTATAAGGGTCTGGTCCCTAACATCACAGATATTATAAGGGTGTGGTCCCTAGTTTTGAATATTAGAAGGGTTCGATTCCCTCTTCGTTCCATACATTATACCTCGAGTATTATTAGGGCTCGGTACCCCTTTTCGTAACCATACGACCATACATCATTATTTCCTTCTTTTATTATCTCTATCACGTTCATACGCATAAGCATTCATATTATACTTACCTTATACATAGCATTACAACCTGACAGTACGTGCAATATCCGAAGATCGTTCACGTACCATCAAGCAATCATTCTTACATAACACATATATCACATAGGGCATACACTTATCACTTAGGATAAATGTATTAACAACACATCAAGTATGCACACAGCCCCGAAAACATAACAAGGAATGGGGCTAGAAACTCACCTGAACACGGTTACGTTCTCCGTTGATCGTAATCCCTTTCTTCAGTTGTGCACGGCTGACTGTATAACAAGTATACATATCAATTTATCTATCACTACTTATAATGTATTTCTATATTTATATGACCCACAACGAACGGGGGTCCGGGGGCAGCGCCCCTGTGTTGGTGCATAGATTTCAGTAGTTCATATGTATAAAGTCTGTAATCGAGTCTGTAATATTGTTTATGTAATTGTTTGTGTAACAGCGAAGTTGACAAGTTCGCTTAGGCGAACTTGTTAACCAAGCGAAGTTGTTGACAAGTTCGCCTAGGCGAACTTGTTCAACGAGCGAAGTTATTGACAACTTCGCCTGAGGCGAAGTTGTCGTGTATTTAAGTAACCTACGGGTTACTGTTTAGGGTTATGGTTTTTAGAGAGTTTGTTTCAGAGTTCGATATTGCTGTGATCATTTCACGTGTCAAGTGTCTGTAATAGACGTGGTTCGAGTTATAATATAACGTGGTTTCGTTTGTATCGTGTGTTCGTGTTTTACGTATTCTACGCTCGTATCTACCCACGCAGGGATTCCGCACCTGCGTAGATAGCGATATCCCGTGTACGATCCGTCCAGGAACCTACAATTGGTATCAGAGCGTTAGGCTCGATTGTGAGGTTCGGGATTTCACGCGGGTGTAGAAAACGTCTCGTTTGACCTATTCGCGGGACACGTTTTCGTTGGGATTGTGTTATACTCACCTTATACAGTCTTATTCAAGCCATTACACCGACCGGAAACTGCTAAATCGTCGAAAACAGATCTGAATATTTTCAGTGTTCTTCGGGCGAAGTTACTGTTCTTCAGGCGAAGTTGCCGTCACTGGAAGTAGGGTTTCGGCGAAGATATAAGTCTAAGCGAAGTTATCCACAACTTCGCCTACCTCATAAGTTCGCCTAAGCGAAGTTATCTTCAACTTCGCTTACCTCCTAAGTTCGCTTATCTTAAGCGAAGTTATTCTCAACTTCGCCAAGTCACGCGAATTTAAGAATTTTCCAGCGAAGTTAACACTTAAGCGAAGTTAGCCTTAACTTCGCCTATAGTATTGTTTGGAAGATTTTTTTGAATTTTCGGGTTTTTCTTGTTTTCGCGAAGATGTCGACGATTAACATCTCAGAGTTAGTCAAAATGGAAGTAGAAGCGGGGTCGGCTACTAAGGCCCCAAGGTTGATGAAAGGAACTGACTTTGTGGCGTGGAATGATAGATTCATTCAGTATATTAAATACCAGGATGCAAAGATGTGGGTGTGCATCCAGGATGGATATATCCCACCGACAATGGTGTACGAAGGTCGTGATGTGGTTAAGAAGTACAGCAAGATGGAGGAAGAAGAGAAGAAAATGTATGAGGCCGAGAGCAAGGCCCATGCTGCAATTACTATGGCTCTTCCTCAAGAGGTTCTCCATACATTCAGGAAGTACACTTCTGCACGAGAGCTTTGGGATGCTCTTGAGAATAGATTCGAAGGGAACGTGGGTATTCGTGCTTCGAAGATTAAGCTGTTAAAGACCCAGTTCTCTGTATTCAAGCATTTGAAGAACGAATCACTCGATGATATTATCACCCGATATTATCATCTAATGACAGAGCTGAACAACTATTCGATTGCTTACAGAGAAGAGGAAATAGTTGAAAAGCTTCTCGATGCTCTCCCACCGAAGTGGGAAATGTACACTGTTCTAATAAGGGAAGACAGAGACTTTCCTAATTATGATTTGGAGATAGCAGTAAACAAGCTCAGAACCTTTGAGCTTAATATGGTTCGTAAAGAGACACCAACAGATCAGATTCAAGACACTGGTATGTATGGTGCCAAAGTTAACTCAGGCTTAAGTTTGAAGCCTAACTCTGCTGCTTACTACTCCAAAGGAGAGTCAGGTTCTGACTCTTCTCATGAAGGAAATGTGTCTGTAAACATGAACGGTGATGTTTGCTTTGTTGCTGGAGGATCAAGTGCTTCGAAACCTCAAGCATCCACAAGTAGTTTCTCTCCCAGTGCTTCAAGCAATAACTACACTAAGATGCCAATGAGTGTCAAATCTGCTGAAGAGCAGTTTGCAGTCTATGCATCTTTTATTGCTTCTTACGAGAACTACATACAAGGGAAGATTGTGGACCCTGCTGTTTTGGACGAAGACTATGACCAGATCGATCCTGATGATCTGGAGGAGATGGATCTGCAGTGGCAGATGGCGATGATAGTCAGAAGAGTGAAGCGTTTCATGAAGAAGACTGGCAGAAAGTTCGTAGGTGGAAAGCCAGGATTTGACAAGTCAAGGGTGAGGTGTTACAATTGCCAACAGAATGGACACTTTGCAAAAGAGTGCACTAATGCACGGGTAGAACGTAGTCAGGGGAGGACTACACAGCAAAGTGGAAATAACAATGGGAATAGAGCCATGATGTCTGATGCTGGTGAATACAACTGGAACATGTTCTCTGGAGAACTCTTTGAGCAAGCTCACATGGCGAAGGTTGCAGCTGAAGAATGTGTGAAAGCTGCTGAAAATGAAAAAGCCTTCATGGCTTATGATCAGAACACCGAGGTATGTACTAAACCTATCTGTACTAAGTGTGAGAACTTGTCTGAACAGCTTGCAACAATTACTGATCAGTATGTTAAATTGGATGCCGAATTTAAAACCTTGAAAGAAGATCATCATTTTACAAAGACAAGAGAAAATAATTATAGAATAAAAATTAAAGCGTTTGAAAAGGACGTTAAAAGTTTAAAAACAAAATTAGCTGAAAAAATTGATGTGATCGATCTAAGCTACGAGGTTTTAGAAGAGAAAACCAAGTTAATTGCTGAGAAAAAAAAGCAGATTGCTGATCACCAGGTAAAAGTGGTGGAACTAAATAGGAAACTGAAGCAATTCCGGAATTCCTCTGCTATTCTTGATCACCTCGTCAGTGATCAAGGCTCCTCACCTAAGAGGGGAGGAATTGGTTACCATGAGGTTCCACCACCTTATAACCATAATTATACTTTCAATCCTAGTGTTCATGAATCTGTTAATTTTGTAGCTGATCAGACAGGTACTGCTAAGGAAACTGGTAAAGTACCGGAAGTTAGTAAAGGCGAAACAAGTTCGCCTGTCTCAAAAATTATAATTTCAAGTCGAGTCTCATCTGATTCGGATAAGTAATCCGAGTCGGGTAAGACAAAAGAGAAGGAAGTATTACCCACTAGTGGAGAAAAGGTTAAATCAACTCAAAAGAGTACTCCACTCAACCCATATGTCCCACCCTATGTGAGACGTACGGGTGGTAATACTGCCTCCACATCTAAAACATCTGCTGAAAAGAAAGCTGAATATAGATGTTGTTTTAGATGTAATCAAACAGGGCACTTGTTGCTGATTGCCCTCTGAAGCAGCGTTTCAGAGAGGTGAGGCCGTCGAAAACTGAGACTAAGGTTTCTGGAAATCGTTTAAATGTTAAAAATGAAAACCATTCAAATTTGAAATATAATACAGGTTTTCAAAGAAACACATCTCGTTTTTATACCACTAATAACCAAACCAAATGCTATAATTCCTTTGATTCTATTAATGATCGTCGGTTTGGTTGGCCTCACTATCAGTCTCCAAGGAGGTATCCTGTTAGGACTCGTGAATAATTTCCTAATGCTAACTATGGTCAGTCAAGGTGTGTGAGTTCTGATAAGAAGGTTAGTCGACCCAAGACCAAGAGGTCTTGGGTCCCCAAATTTTAATAATCTTTTTATTTGTGCAGGAACAGTTGAACAGGGCGTCCAAGAATCTTTGGGTTGTGGACAGCGGCTGTTCCCGGCACATGACTGGTAACAAGGATTTGTTACAAGATTTAAAACCTGTTCAAGAGGCCAGACAGATGATGGTGAGGCATGAGAGAACGGTGGGTAAGCAGAAGAGAATTGTTGACGACGACGATGAGGAAGATGATGAAGAAGAAGCGGTGCAGCTGGTGAGAAAGCGCTCAAGAAGGGAAACGACAGGTATGGGTGTAAGAGCCGGAGAGACTTCAAGGTTTGCACGTTTTGCTCCACCTGCCTTATCTGGTATGTCCCTTGTTCCTACCTCTGTGCAGGTATCGAGTACAAGCGCTACGGTTGTTCCCGTAGTGGCTATATCGTCGGCTGACACTCCATCGGTCACGGCCTTCCAGACGTCGGCTCCAGCAATTGTGTCTCTACCACCTCCAACGCTTACTCCATCGGTGGTAGTAGCACGATTTGTTGAGTCTACGGTCACCACTACTGCAGGAGTATCGGGTACGGTACCACCTGCGGACACGCCCTCTTCTGACTCGGAACGGATAGCTTCACTAGAGCGGATTGTAGCTGAGCAGTCAAAGACTATTCAAAGCCTAGTGGAAGCAAATCAACTGCAGGCATCCCTCCTGGCTGAGCACGGGAAAATCATAGATGCCTTGAAAGCGTTCTTGGCATCTCAGGGGGAGATGAGCTGTAGAGGTGATGAGTTGAGGACCAAGCGTCGAGAAGACCGAGACGATGATCCCAATGCACCGGAAGGTGCAGGTGGTGAGCTGCCAAGAACTTCTCAAGCTCTTGGGGCTTCCACAGCTGAGGGGGAGTCTACCGAAGCGGCTGGTGGTGATGATGTAGTGATGGTGGAGGATGACGTGATCGATGCGCTGAAGGAATTTGATGATGACATGTTCAGCGACGATGTGTTATTTGATGAAGATGTTATGCCAATCAGTGAGATTGAAAAGATTGGTGCAGAAATTGTGGTAGAGGATGTGATAGAGGAAGGAGAGATTGTAGAAGAAAACGTTGAACACGAGATCCCTGAGGTTGAGAAAGCCGATGTGAGGGCTGAGATGGATGAGACTACTGAGTGGGAGGAGCAGCCTAGGTGGAAGGAAGGCTGTGCTCATTGGTTTATCAAGACCAAGAAGCCTGCTGTTCCAGCCATGTTCAAGAAGAGCTATAACATTAAAGGCTATGCTGAGGCGAAGAAGGGAATCATCTGTTGGATTTATGATGAACAGATCAAGTTATTTTTGGTAAAACGTTATGATGGCATTCAATACTTCAAGAGAATGTTGAGATCTTTCAACACGTTGCCGGAATGCGAGGTGAAAGATTTAGGCAGGTTGGGCCTGATAAACAGAAGTAACAACAATATGGCAAGAATGATTGAGAAGATTGTGTGGAAAGAAGGCGTAAAAGAAAAGAAGTTTGATCTATTAACGCCACAGAAGGGAAAGCTCGTGGAGGATACAGAGAGGGGATTGAGAGCAGATGGCAAGCCATGGATGGTGATGAAGTACAAGCCGATCCGATGCATCAAGGAGGTTCCAATGAAGAATATGCCTCAAGATGTGTTGAAGAATATAAAATGGTGGTACGTTGATTGCCAGACTGCTGAAGTCGTGATGGAAGACGAAGATGAACAAGAAGTGCTGAGGGTGTATGACCCGATGCATCTTGTTAACTTATCGAAAGCTGATTTGCAAGCGTTGAACGAAAAGAAGATATTCTATATTCCTGCTTGGAAGGATGAAGCAAGGAAATATCAGCGAGTAGTCACGGTGTGTGTTAGAGAAGGAGTGCACGCATGAAGATACAGGATTACAAGACAAGAGCTGAAAGATCAAGATATGAAGCTACTGCCAAGGGGGAGTCTGTTGGTGCATAGATGTCAGTAGTTCATATGTATAAAGTCTGTAATCGAGTCTGTAATATTGTTTATGTAATTGTTTGTGTAACAGCGAAGTTGACAAGTTCGCTTAGGCGAACTTGTTAACCAAGCGAAGTTGTTGACAAGTTCGCCTAGGCGAACTTGTTCAACGAGCGAAGTTATTGACAACTTCGCCTGAGGCGAAGTTGTCGTGTATTTAAGTAACCTACGGGTTACTGTTTAGGGTTCTGGTTTTTAGAGAGTTTGTTTCAGAGTTCGATATTGCTGTGATCATTTCACGTGTCAAGTGTCTGTAATAGACGTGGTTCGAGTTATAATATAACGTGGTTTCGTTTGTATCGTGTGTTCGTGTTTTACGTATTCTACGCTCGTATCTACCCACGCAGGGATTCCGCACCTGCGTAGATAGCGATATCCCGTGTATGATCCGTCCAGGAACCTACACCCTGGCAGCGGGGTCTAGGGGCGGCAGCCCCTAGCAGGGTCCAAGGGGCAGAGCCCCTGGCTGGGGTCGAGCTGCCAGGTCAGCTTGGAAAAATTTTATTTCCATTAACTGTCTTAACACATTTTTCATTAGATTTTTAGTTTACTTCCTAATCGAACTTGGCTTTAGGCGAAGTTAAACCTTAGGCGAACTTAGCTTTAGGCGAAGTTAAACCTTAGGCGAACTTGGCTTTAGGCGAAGTTGTCATCAGGCGAACTTGGCTTTAGGCGAAGTTGTCATCAGGCGAACTTGGCCTCAGGCGAAGTTGTCATCAGGCGAACTTGGCCTCAGGCGAAGTTGTCATCAGGCGAACTTAGCTTGCAGGCGTAGTTCATCAGGCGAACTTAGCTTGCAGGCGAAGTTCATCGCTTTGAAGGCGAAGTTGCCCAGATGCAGGCGAAGTTGCCCAGACAGCCGCTGTTCGGTTTCTTTCCAGCATTTTGAGCGATTTTAACACCCTTGCTATGGTTCAATATCACCCACTACGCTTCCTGACCATTTTCGGTCGCTTATACACTAAAAAAGCTTGGATCTTTAAACTTCAAAGATCAAGAATCATACCTATTTGGGCTTGTTTGGATCTCGTTTACTTGCTAGTACACTAATCGCTCTCTCTCGGACCTGCCCGACTCTTCCCTTGGCTCGGCCGGCCGGCGGCGGTATGCGTGTGGTGTGTGTGTGTTTTGGGGTGTTAGGGAGTTTGGTAAAAATGAAGATATTTTGGGATTTTGGGGGTATTTATATCCCTGAAATCCCATTCTCATTTAACCCATCTCAATTAATCCACGTCCAAGACCCGCTCCCTACCCGATATTAATTAATTACGCGAAATCACTAAACATAACTTCCTTTATTCATCATTAAAATTTTTAGGATGTTACACATATGATAGAAATGATAGGGTCAACGTGGTGGACGATGATGAATCTTATCCCAACTTAAATGATTATTGTTTTTCTGTTGATATTCCTGGATTAATTAATGTCTGCTATGCAGGATCTAGGTGAAAATGCAAGATGGCCACGAAAGAACGACAAAAACCTAGCATGGAAGGACAAATCCAAATGGTGTACCTTTCATGAAGATTTCGGTCATCTGGCAGAAGATTGTACCGCTATGAGAAGGGATATCGGCTATCTACTAAGCAAATGTCACTAAAAGGAACTGATGGGGAAAAAGAACAAAGGTAGGGATCCTAAAAAGGATTCTAAAAGGACGGAATCCCCACCTCTAGGTGCTATAATCGTGAATGTTATTTTAGGAGGCTCGGTATTTGCGGAACATCGTACTCGGCGGCTAAAAGCTACTTGGACGGTGAAGGGCATACGTAGATGGAAGATTTAAATATTGAACATTTCTTTTTAAAAGTTTTATCAAATACATTTAAATTGGTTTTGGGCATAATTCCCTGGTTTTGGGAACTTATTTTATTAATTATGGTTTTCCGCTGAATTATACTCTGAATTGGTTGTTTTAATGGAATGAACTGTTTTCAAGTTTAAGTATTTTTATAAGTATTATAGATGAATACCAGCTATAGGGTCCCCGAGATTCGGGGTCTTACACCCCCATATATGATGCTGAGGTCTCGAAACGATTCTAACCTCTAGGCATGAAGCTGTATGATGGAACCACGGATCATGAAGAATATGTCCCCCAATATCGAGAGAGAATGGAGATCAACCCCATACCTCATAATCTTAAGGAAGCCTGCTTGTGTAAAGGCTTTGGCTCAAACCTAACTGGGGCTGCGTTAAAATGGCTCCTAAGTGTCCCTCCTTTCTCTATTAAATCTTTTGTTATTTAGTTAATCTATTTAATAACCAATTTTCTTGCAGTAGAAGTTTCGAAAAAGTTAACTAGTTTCTTGCATAGAGTAACACAGGGTAAAGATGAATCCTTTAGGGATTATGTCAGCAAATTCAACAAGGAGGTCTTAGAGATCCCCAACCTCGATGTTTCGACAGCGGTGCGAGCTTTCAAGATGGGTCTTAAGAAATATAGCTTTTTCTATGAGGATCTCGTCATGAATCAGTGTAGGAATCTTAGGCGAATTTTATTTCCATTAACTGTCTTAACACATTTTTCATTAGATTTTTAGTTTACTTCCTAATCGAACTTGGCTTTAGGCTAAGTTAAACCTTAGGCGAACTTAGCTTTAGGCGAAGTTAAACCTTAGGCGAACTTAGCTTTAGGCGAAGTTAAACCTTAGGCGAACTTAGCTTTAGGCGAAGTTGTCATCAAGCGAACTTGGCTTTAGGCGAAGTTGTCATCAGGCGAACTTGGCCTCAGGCGAAGTTGTCATCAGGCGAACTTGGCCTCAGGCGAAGTTGTCATCAGGCGAACTTAGCTTGCAGGCGAAGTTCATCAGGCGAACTTAGCTTGCAGGCGAAGTTCATCGCTTTGAAGGCGAAGTTGCCCAGATGCAGGCGAAGTTGCCCAGACAGCCGCTGTTCGGTTTCTTTCCAGCATTTTGAGCGATTTTAACACCCTTGCTATGGTTCAATATCACCCACTACGCTTCCCGACCATTTTCGGTCGCTTATACACTAAAAAAGCTTGGATCTTTAAACTTCAAAGATCAAGAATCATACCTTTTTGGGCTTGTTTGGATCTTGTTTACTTGCTAGTACACTAATCGCTCTCTCTCGGACCTGCCCGACTCTTCCCTTGGCTCGGCCGGCCGGCGGCGGTATGCGTGTGGTGTGTGTGTGTTTTGGGGTGTTAGGGAGTTTGGTGAAAATGAAGATATTTTGGGATTTTGGGGGTATTTATATCCCTGAAATCCCATTCTCATTTAACCCATCTCAATTAATCCACGTCCAAGACCCGCTCCCTACCCGATATTAATTAATTACGCGAAATCACTAAACATAACTTCCTTTATTCATCATTAAAATTTTTAGGATGTTACAAGTCTTCCCCCCTTAAAGAGGTTTCGTCCCTAAACCTAACTATTACATAAACAAACTAGGGTAAAACTTGCGCATCTCATCCTCGGCTTCCCAAGTAGCATCTGATCCCTTACGGTGTTTCCATATCACTTTTACCAAAGGTATAGTCTTGTGACGAAGCTGCTTCTCCTTACGATCAACGATCTCTATCGGTTGCTCGATGTAGTTCAATTGTTCATCAACCTCGATGTCCATTAATGGCACGTGAGACATGTCATCAGCTAGACACTTCCTCAGATGAGAAACATGGAAGGTTGAATGAATTCCTTCTAACTCATCGGGTACATCCAGTTTATAAGCTACTTCACCCACACGATTTACAATCCTGAACGGTCCAATGTACCTCGGACTCAACTTTCCTCTTTTCCTAAAACGGATAATCCCCTTCCAAGGCGAGACCTTGAGCATCACATTGTCACCAACGTTAAACTCAATTGGTCGTTGCCGCTTATCTGCATAAGACTTTTGTCTGTCTTGCGCGGCTTTCATTCTTGCTTTGATCTGATCGAACTTTGAAGACGTTTCTTGAACCACTTCTAGACTTCCCATTTCTTTCTGACCAATATCACCCCAACACACCGGGGTTCTACATCGTCTACCATAAAGCATCTCAAACGGTGGCATACCAATACTTGAATGGTAACTGTTGTTATAGGAGAACTCTGCCAGATGCAGATGATCATCCCAACTTCCACCAAAATCTAAGACACAAGCACGTAGCATATCCTCAAGGGTTTGGATCGTCCTTTCAGACTGTCCATCGGTTTGAGGATGATACGCCGTACCGATGTTCAACCTCGTCCCCAAAGCTTCATGGAATTTCTTCCAGAACCTCGAAGTAAACCGTGTATCCCTATCAGACACGATTGATAACGGTACTCCATGCTTGGTTACAACTTCCTTGATGAACAAGCTTGCTAACGTTTCTGACGAGATGGCCTCTCGTATGGGCAGAAAGTGAGCACTCTTGGTCAAACGGTCCACAATCACCCAGATGGTATCATGTTGCTTAGCTGTACAAGGTAGCTTAGTTATGAAGTCCATGGTGATGTGTTCCCATTTCCACTCAGGTATCTCTAGCGGTTGCATTTTCCCATAAGGCTTTTGGTGTTCGGCTTTGACTTGTAAGCAAGTTAAGCACTTACCAACATAATCCACTACATCGTTCTTCATTCCTGGCCACCAGTAATCTCTTTTCAAGTCTTGGTACATCTTTGTAGCTCCAGGATGGATTGAGTACCTTGACTTATGAGCTTCATTTAAGATTCGACTTCTAAGATCACCATGGCGTGGGATCCACATACGGTCGAACCTAGTTTTAACTCCATGAGTGTTTTCCATCAACCCATCTTGCTGGCCATAAATCCTTTCTTTCTTTACTAACCCTTCGTCTACTAACACTTCTGACTGCACTTTGATGATTTCTTCAAAAAGACTGGAGTTCATGATCAACTTGTATGACTTCACTGCTGCAAGGACTTCCTCATTCTTACGACTTAGCGCATCAGCGACCACGTTAGCTTTACCGGGGTAATACTTAATCTCACAGTCGTAATCCTTTCATCTTCTCTGCCTCATGTTCAATTCTTTCTGCTCGAAGAAGTACTTTAAACTCTTATGATCTGTATAGATAGTGCACTTAGTACCGTACAGATAATGCCTCCATATCTTAAGAGCATTCACTACAGCTGCTAACTCCAAATCGTGCGTCAGATAAGTACTTTCATGGACCTTCAACTGTCTAGACGCGTAAGCTATCACCTTCCCTCGTTGCATCAACACGCAACCTAATCCTTGATGCGAAGCATCAGCACAAACAACGAAATCCTCGTCACCATCGGGTAGAGTAAGGATTGGAGCTTGCGTGAGTCTCTTCTTCAATTTTTCAAAGGCTTCTTCCTGAAACTTTCCCCAACTGAATACTATCGACTTTCGAGTCATACCGGTCAGCGGTGCGGCTATCTTGGAGAAACCTTCGATGAATCTCCTATAGTAGCCAGCTAACCCTAGGAAGCTTCATATATCAGTCGGGTTCTGCGGAGTCCTCCAATTCGTTATCGCTTCAATCTTAGCTGGGTCCACGGTAATCCCCTCCGGATTAATCATGTGACCTAAAAATTGCACTTCTCTTAACCAGAACGCGCACTTCGAAAACTTGGCATACAACTTCTCTTTCTTCAGAGTCTCCAATACCTCTCTCAGATGCACAGCATGGTCAGACTCGTTCTTTGAATAAATCAATATATCGTCAATGAAGACGATAACCGACTTATCCAACATCGGTCGACACACCCTATTCATCATGTCCATAAATGCTGCAGGAGCATTTGTTAGACAGAATGACATTACGAGGAACTCGTAGTGTCCATACCGCGTTCGGAACGCTGTCTTAGGGATGTCTGCCTCCTTCACCTTCAGCTGATGGTAGCCTGATCTGAGATCTATTCGTGAGAACCAACTTGAACCTTGAAGTTGGTCAAACAGATCATCAATCCTTGGCAACGGATATCTATTCTTTACCGTAAGCTTATTCAACTCACGATAGTCTATGCACATTCTCATACTTCCATCCTTCTTTTTCACGAACAACACTGGTGCGCCCCACGGGGAAACACTCGGCCTTATGAAACCTTTGTCGAGGAGTTCTTGCAGTTGTGACATCAATTCTTTCATCTCGGACGGTGCTAGACGGTAAGGCGCTTTCGCGACAGGTTGGGCTCCTGGTATTAAATCTATCTTAAATTCTATCTCTCACTCCGGCGGCAACCCTGGAAGATCCTCAGGGAATACTTCTGGGTAGTCGCGTACAATAGGAACATCTTTCATTTCTTTCGTCTCGGCCGCAGCGTTGACGACATACGCCAGGTAGGCACGACACCCTCGCCTTAGCAAACCCTCGGCTTTTATCATCGAAATGACATTAAGCCCAGAACTTTCCTTATCACCATAAACCGTTACCGCACTACCATCCAATGACTTTAACCTTATCATCCTACTCTTACATACTATCTGAGCCTCAAACTCAGACAACCAATCCATACCCAAAACCACATCGAACCCTCCCAAGGTCATAACGTACAAGGTAACCGGGAACTCATGTCCTTCCAATTCTATCTTACAGTGCTTAACCATTTTTGTTATTTTAACCGAAGTGTCACTGGCGGTTTCTACTACAAAAGTTTCAGACACTCGGCAACATTTAATTTTAGCTAGTTTACTAAATGGTGTGGCTACGAAACTTTTGTTTGCGCCCGAATCAAATAATACAGAAGCGGAAACACCGTTCACTAGAAACGTACCTGTGACGACATCCGGAATCTGCTTGGCTTGTTCTTGGGTCAGCATGTAGGCTCTAGTTCTTGGCCTAGCTTGATCGGCATCATTCCTTCCACTACCTCCAGCTTCACCATCTGTGCACTCTCTCGCTATGTGGCCTGTCTTGCCACATTTGTAACATGCTGGCTTTGCACTGCACTCATTGGCATAATGCCCTACCTTCCCACACTTATAACACACATTAGACCCCATCCGGCATTCCCCACCGTGAGCCTTTCCACATTTGAGACAAACACCAGAACTTTTACCCCACTTGCACTCACCACCATGCATCTTTCCGCAGGTCTTACACGATCTCTTCTCCCACACTCTCTGCTTCTTATCTTTGGGGTTCCATAACTGAGTACCGGGTCGTTTAGCAGGAGCGGCCCATTTCTTCTCTTTCTTCTCGTCTCCCACCACCACATCATCCGCAGCCAGGTCTGCATAGACCATCTCTGCGAGTTCGACAGCAGAATCGAAAGTAGCAGGTTTACTTGTCCTGACTAACATGCGGACTCTCTGTGGTAATCCCCTCACATAACACTTGATTCTCTTAGCCTCAGTGCTGACCATATCGGGTACCAACCTAGACATTCGATTGAACTCTGTAGTGTACTCACGATGTGTCATCGTCCTAGCTTTCAAGTTTAGGAACTTCATCTCCGCCCTTTCAACCTCGGCGTCAGCACAGAACTTCTTCATTACTAACTCCTTCAGATCGTCCCACCTCATCTCTTTGATCTCTTCTCGGGTCTTCCTCTGCTCCACACTCTCCCACCAATACATAGCCTCATCCTCGAATGATTGAGTAGCATAACCTACCACTTGATCGGGACGGCACTCGCTAATGCGGACAACCTTATCCATGGCGGTTATCCATTGAAGAGTAGCGATTGCGTCTCCTAAACCAGTCAGCTTAGGCGGGTCACAACCTTTGAAGGACTTATAGTTGCAACCACCTCGGCCCTTCTTCCTATCATCATCTTTCACAGACCTTACCTCACTTGAGTCACCCCTTTCCCTCTCGTCATCCCTCCTACCATTACCACCCGCCCCTTCAACAGTTCTTTCACGGCTTCCAGCAGACCTTCCCGGGGTAATATTTTTCACAGCAGTGGCTACAGCTTGAACAATAGCTGCTTGAATTGCAGGATCCAGTTGAACTCCTTCATTGTTTTCCGGGTTCCTTCCCGCTGCGCTTCCTTCAGCTTCAGTGTTGGAAGCGGTCTCAACCGAAGGTTGCTGGACACGACGAGGCCTGCCGCGTCGTCCAGTGCGACCTCCGGCTCCAACAATGTCTCCGATACCAGCCATTATATTCTAAAAGGGAAAACACAGACATCATCATTCAAGGAACTATTTAGTACAAGGATAGCAAGGCTAACAGGTAATAACAGTGGCCAGCTGTGACTAGCTGATCACATTGCTTTCCGTGTCCTATACACTTCCCTTTATGAGTCTATTTGTGCTGATTCTACTTAAGCAATTAGTCAAATCAACAATCAATTATTCCTATCCCTTTTGTTCACATATATTTTCTTTCTCATTAACATATATCATTTAATCATACAATTTACCTTTACTGATCTTGCTTGAGCGACACATGGCATTCTTGGACTGGCATCTTCTTTCATTTCTTACTTATATCCCATACTCTGTTCGAGTCTAAGCATGTAGGATGCTTAAATCTCTCGAACTTTGCTCTGATACCAACTTGTAAGGCCCCGTTACCGGTAACCCTACTTTCGTGTTGGATTTACTCATAAACACAGTTCTAAATATCAGAGTTAATTAAAACATTTACGCGGAATATAAAACTTTCATAAAACATTACAATATTCATAACTTGTCTCAAAACGTCCTTTGTCTTTCACATTAAAACATTAAAATTAAAACATCGTAAGTCTTTAGATGCCAGGCTCTTATTCTTCTGCCATGTGTCCCCGCTCAAGCCAGCTGTCTCATCCTACTCACCTGCGTGCATACTAAAAGTCAGCTACGCTGAGTGAGTTCTAGTTAATCACATAATCATACAATACATTCTTTACATTTCATACTTAACCTCCTAACTTTCTTTCATACACACTTAAGTGCTTTTACTTTCATTTTTACCTTCATACTTTCTTTACATACATAATCATACGTTTTAAAGAGCCTTTCGCCCTATAACCTCACAGATATTATAAGGGTCTGGTCCCTAGTTTTCGAATATTAGAAGGGTTCGATTCCCTAACATCACAGATATTATAAGGGTCTGGTCCCTACCATCACAGATATTATAAGGGTCTGGTCCCTAGTTTCGAATATTAGAAGGGTTCGATTCCCTAACATCACAGATATTAAAGGGTCTGGTCCCTACCATCACAGATATTATAAGGGTCTGGTCCCTAGTTTCGAATATTAGAAGGGTTCGATTCCCTAACATCACAGATATTATAAGGGTCTGGTCCCTAACATCACAGATATTATAAGGGTGTGGTCCCTAGTTTCGAATATTAGAAGGGTTCGATTCCCTCTTCGTTCCATACATTATACCTAGAGTATTATTAGGGCTCGGTACCCCTTTTCGTAACCATACGACCATACATCATTATTTCCTTCTTTTATTATCTCTATCACGTTCATACGCATAAGCATTCATATTATACTTACCTTATACATAGCATTACAACCTGACAGTACGTGCAATATCCGAAGATCGTTCACGTACCATCAAGCAATCATTCTTACATAACACATATATCACATAGGGCATACACTTATCACTTAGGATAAATGTATTAACAACACATCAAGTATGCACACAGCCCTGAAAACATAACAAGGAATGGGGCTAGAAACTCACCTGAACACGGTTACGTTCTCCGTTGATCGTAATCCCTTTCTTCAGTTGTGCACGGCTGACTGTATAACAAGTATACATATCAATTTATCTATCACTACTTATAATGTATTTCTATCTTTATATGACCCACAACGAACAGGGGTCCGGGGGCAGCGCCCCTGGCAGCGGGGTCTAGGGGTGGCAGCCCCTAGCAGGGTCCAAGGGGCAGAGCCCCTGGCTGGGGTCGAGCTGCCAGGTCAGCTTGGAAAAATTTTATTTCCATTAACTGTCTTAACACATTTTTCATTAGATTTTTAGTTTACTTCCTAATCGAACTTGGCTTTAGGCGAAGTTAAACCTTAGGCGAACTTAGCTTTAGGCGAAGTTAAACCTTAGGCGAACTTGGCTTTAGGCGAAGTTGTCATCAGGCGAACTTGGCTTTAGGCAAAGTTGTCATCAGGCGAACTTGGCTTTAGGCGAAGTTGTCATCAGGCGAACTTGGCCTCAGGCGAAGTTGTCATCAGGCGAACTTAGCTTGCAGGCGAAGTTCATCTGGCGAACTTAGCTTGCAGGCGAAGTTCATCGCTTTGAAGGCGAAGTTGCCCAGATGCAGGCGAAGTTGCCCAGACAGCCGCTGTTCGCTTTCTTTCCAGCATTTTGAGCGATTTTAACACCCTTGCTATGGTTCAATATCACCCACTACGCTTCCCGACCATTTTCGGTCGCTTATACACTAAAAAAGCTTGGATCTTTAAACTTCAAAGATCAAGAATCATACCTTTTTGGGCTTGTTTGGATCTCGTTTACTTGCTAGTACACTAATCGCTCTCTCTCGGACCTGCCCGACTCTTCCCTTGGCTCGGCCGGCCGGCGGCGGTATGCGTGTGGTGTGTGTGTGTTTTGGGGTGTTAGGGAGTTTGGTGAAAATGAAGATATTTTGGGATTTTGGGGGTATTTATATCCTTGAAATCCCATTCTCATTTAACCCATCTCAATTAATCCACGTCCAAGACCCGCTCCCTACCCGATATTAATTAATTACGCGAAATCACTAAACATAACTTCCTTTATTCATCATTAAAATTTTTAGGATGTTACACATATGATAGAAATGATAGGGTCAACGTGGTGGACGATGATGAATCTTATCCCAACTTAAATGATTATTGTTTTTCTGTTGATATTCCTGGATTAATTAATGTCTGCTATGCAGGATCTAGGTGAAAATGCAAGATGGCCACGAAAGAACGACAAAAACCTAGCATGGAAGGACAAATCCAAATGGTGTACCTTTCATGAAGATTTCGGTCATCTGGCAGAAGATTGTATCGCTATGAGAAGGGATATCGGCTATCTACTAAGCAAATGTCACTAAAAGGAACTGATGGGGAAAAAGAACAAAGGTAGGGATCCTAAAAAGGATTCTAAAAGGACGGAATCCCCACCTCTAGGTGCTATAATCGTGAATGTTATTTTAGGAGGCTCGGTATTTGCGGAACATCGTACTCGGCGGCTAAAAGCTACTTGGACGGTGAAGGGCATACGTAGATGGAAGATTTAAATATTGAACATTTCTTTTTAAAAGTTTTATCAAATACATTTAAATTGGTTTTGGGCATAATTCCCTGGTTTTGGGAACTTATTTTATTAATTATGGTTTTCCGCTGAATTATACTCTGAATTGGTTGTTTTAATGGAATGAACTGTTTTCAAGTTTAAGTATTTTTATAAGTATTATAGATGAATACCAGCTATAGGGTCCCCGAGATTCGGGGTCTTACACCCCCATATATGATGCTGAGGTCTCGAAACGATTCTAACCTCTAGGCATGAAGCTGTATGATGGAACCACGGATCATGAAGAATATGTCCCCCAATATCGAGAGAGAATGGAGATCAACCCCATACCTCATAATCTTAAGGAAGCCTGCTTGTGTAAAGGCTTTGGCTCAAACCTAACTGGGGCTGCGTTAAAATGGCTCCTAAGTGTCCCTCATTTCTCTATTAAATCTTTTGTTATTTAGTTAATCTATTTAATAACCAATTTTCTTGTAGTAGAAGTTTCGAAAAAGTTAACTAGTTTCTTGCATAGAGTAACACAGGGTAAAGATGAATCCTTTAGGGATTATGTCAGCAAATTCAACAAGGAGGTCTTAGAGATCCCCAACCTCGATGTTTCGACGGCGGTGCGAGCTTTCAAGATGGGTCTTAAGAAATATAGCTTTTTCTATGAGGATCTCGTCATGAATCAGTGTAGGAATCTGGATGAAGCAAGGAACAGGGCTTTAAGGTTCATCAGGTTGGAAGAAGAAAGGATGATTCAAGCATAGACTGGGTGGTTCCAACAGCTACAACAACCTGAACAGGAAGTCGGATTCCCCACCATCTAGACCATATCGATCCAAGTCATATGATAGAAATGATAGGGTCAACGTGGTGGACGATGATGAATCTTATCCCAACTTAAATGATTATTGTTTTTCTGTTGATATTCCTGGATTAATTAATGTCTGCTATGCAGGATCTAGGTGAAAATGCAAGATGGCCACGAAAGAACGACAAAAACCTAGCATGGAAGGACAAATCCAAATGGTGTACCTTTCATGAAGATTTCGGTCATCTGGCAGAAGATTGTATCGCTATGAGAAGGGATATCGGCTATCTACTAAGCAAATGTCACTAAAAGGAACTGATGGGGAAAAAGAACAAAGGTAGGGATCCTAAAAAGGATTCTAAAAGGACGGAATCCCCACCTCTAGGTGCTATAATCGTGAATGTTATTTTAGGAGGCTCGGTATTTGCGGAACATCGTACTCGGCGGCTAAAATGAATGCCAAAGTGGCTAAAACAAAAAAGCCGGAGGGACCGGCAAAAGCAATGACCTTACCCAAGGAAGCCGATGTCTTATTCGATGAAGAAGATCGAGATAATATCCAGGATCCTCATCACAACGGTTTGGTCATAACCCTTTATGTTGCTAATTATTTTGTACGTAGGATCTTGGTGGAAAATGGAATTTCGGTGAATATCATCCAGTTGGATACCCTTGGATACCCTGAAAAGGATGAACATCACGGAATCCGAGATCGTATCAAAATCTTCAGTCTTAGTGGGATTCAGCGGAGAAGCCAAGAGTACAGTGGGAGAGATCAAGCTTCCAATTTATGTTGAGGGAGTAAACTCTATCCTTAAATTTTGTGTTATTGATGCGTTAACCTCTTTCAATGTTATCTTAGGCAGAGCCTTGATCAACGATATGAATGCGATCCCATCAGCCTATCACCGGTGAATAAAGATGTCGTTGCCTTGAGGAATCGTCAAGATTCAAGGTGATCAGCTAGTAACTAAAAACTGTTATGCCTCGTCAATTAAACCAACAGCTAAATAAAATCAAGCATAGCAATCAAAGAACAAAACAATTGATGTCTTGGAAGCACCTAAGCAAGATGTCAAAGAAGTACAATTAGATGATTAGGATTCCGACATCAAAGTGTTTATAGGAACTGCGATTACTGATGAAATTAAAGATTAATTTGTCAAGTTCCTCAAAAGTAGAACCTCCACCTTTGCATGGAAACACGAGGACATGACATGTATTTCTAAAAGTATTATTACTCACAAATTAGGTTTGGATAAAAGTTTGAGGCCAATCCAACAAAATATAAGGAAGTTCACTCCAGAAAGAAATGTCATTATCCAAGAGGAAGTTGAAAGGCTGTTAAAAGCTCGAATGATCAAGGAAGTGATGTTCCCAAGATGGTTGGCTAATGTGGTGGTAGTACAGAAGAAAAATGGCAAGTGGAGAATTTGTGTTGACTACACAGACCTCAACAAAGCTTCTCCCAAAGATCCTTTTCCCTTACCACACAGAGACTCGATGATATATGCAACTGCTGGGCACGAAATGCTAACCTTTATGGATGCCTCTTCGAGATTCCAGTAGATCCAAATGGAACACTCAGATAAAGAAGACACGACATTCATGATCTCGACAGGTATATATTATTACACTGCAATGCCTTTTGGTTTAAAAAATGCAAGTGCCACCTATCAAAGATTGGTAAAAATGATGTTCAAAGAGCAACTGGGGGACATCATGGAAGTCTATATAGATGATATGGTGGTGAAGTCATAGAAAGCTGGGAATCACCTTCGGGATCTTGAAGACGCCTTTGACATCCTTAACAAGAACAACATGAAGCTGAACCCGTCCAAGTGCCACTTTGGAGTTGGGGCAGGCAAGTTTTTGGGATACATGGCTACCAAAAGGGGATAGAAGCGAGTCCTGAGCATATCAAAGCCATCATGAACCTGAAAGAACCGGTCAACATGAAGGATATTCAGAGGTTAACAGGCAGGATCACAACCTTGAATAGATTTATCTCAAGATCCTCAGAAAGGTGCAAAGAGTTCTATGATATCCTGAGAAAGAACAAGATGTTTAAATGGGGACAAAAGCATGAGAAGGCGCTTGAAGACTTAAAAGTATATCTCTCATCAGCACCTTTTCTCATGAAGCCTAAAGATCGTGAAGGATCATGAAGGGCAATAACACCCTATCTACTATGTAAGTAAAAGTCTACTTGATACTGAAACCATGTATATTTTAGCTTTAGTTATGGCATCAACCTAATTAAGACATTATTTTGAGACACGTAGTATTTATGTTAAGACTAAATATCCTATTAAAAATATTTTAAGACAACCTGAAATATCTAGTAGGATGGCTAAGTGGTTTGTGAAATTGAGTGCTTACGATCTCGTTTATGAGCCTAGGACAGCAATTAAATCCCAATCTCTAGCAGACTTTGTGACTGATTTAAGTAGTGATATCCAACAGAAAGTTGACTGGGAAGTTCAACAACTAGACCAGGATATGGGTAAGTGAATATTATTTACTGATGGGGCTTCAAATGTCAGAGGGTCAGGCTTAGGAATCATCCTGAAATCGTCACAGGGGGACATAATATCCCGAGCAATCAGATGTGATTTCCAAGCCACCAACAATGAAGGTGAGTATGAACCTTTAATTACTAGCCTTCGGTTTGCTAAGGATTTAGATATTAGAAAATTCATGTATTTGTAGATTCCTTATTGCTTGCTAACCACTTCAATGGCTCCCATACCGTTAGAAGTGAAAACCTAACTGAATATCTTCATATAGTTAAAAATTTGACAGAGAAATTCGATTATTTTATTATTGAACAAGTACCCAGGGAGGAAAATGTTGAAGCTAACGCTTTGGCAAATCTTGGATTTGCTTTCAGGATTCCAACCGAAAAAATTCCAATCATACATATCCTTAATCCATTAACCAATACACCTTTGCTTAATGAAAATAAAGTAATAAGGGAAGCCGCTGAGAGAGATCCCCAAGTCAATGAAGTAACAGATTTTGAAGATATTGCTGATTGGGATCCGCAAGCTAATAGGAAGATTAATAGGAAGATAACTGAGCAGTCAAGGCATTGTCGAGCTGTAGACACACATTTCAGCGTTGACCGGGAGGCAACCCGGGGTTTGTAACAAACACCAAGTGTGAGGAGGTTTTTGGTGAAGTGAAAGTCATTGAAGTTTGGTAAGCGTTTGGTCAATTACACGTCTTTCCAGGTACGTAATGCATGTTTTGACTTCGGAAACGTGTTCCGGGTGAGGTCGGGATATCGAAAAGTGGTCGGGTCGGAAAATGTCCGTGCCCGAAAATAGACAAAAATTCCAGTTAACCAGACCCATGACTATACGCGATGAGCCTGGTTAACACCCCTTCGCGTATCGCAATGGGGTTGTTGACTTCCTGGTAGATGACGTCATCGCGATACGCGATGATGCCAGCATTGCTATCCAAACCCATCGTGCTACGCAACCCATGCTATCCAAACCCATCGCGCTACACGATGTGTCATGGATATCAGACTTTATGATGTTCTTATCAATTTTGACTTCTCAAAATGAATACATTCTTCATTAATGTATTAGTCATTCATTTATCAAATAACGAATAAGGTTCATTAGTTCAAATGAGTTGACGAATGACTACATTCGTTTAATACTGACACGATTGAAATACTATTCATTATATGTGTTTAATGAATGAGTTCATTCGTTAAAATGCCTTAAACAAATGAGTATATTCGTTAGATATACTTAACGAATCATTGTCTATTCGCTATGTGTTTATAACGAATCGGTCTATTCATTAAAATTTTAACAAATAAAATATAATGTGTAATGAATAAGAAAAAAATTGTCATTTTCAAACTATATCTCAAATACAAACAAGTTCGTGTTTACAGATATGGCTAATCTAGTTGCTGACTAGAAGCACAATACCTGTACATTCTTAAGATAAAATTTCTTCGGGTGTGGCATGCTCGGTGATAAAATTATTTTTCTACGACGTTCGAGGATTTACCATGAAATTTTGACCAATTTTCCGGGACATTACTGTATTATCATGCCATCCTAGGCAGCATCAAGATATGCACCTGGACAGAATCACATAGTGGTTGAGATTCACGGAAAGAGATAGTTGTGGATATTGATGTGATTAGGACTGTTTTAGGGTTTGGAGATATGGTTGACGATGTGCACGAGTATTATAAAGAGTTGATTAAGGGTTTGTTTGGACGGCTAAAGTATAAGGGTGATCTGAACATGTCTATGTATAACAAGGAAAATTTTTGTGAATAGTGCAAATACCCTTTGTATGTACTGATTCATTCCTTGGTGGACGAAAAAACGGTTTTGATGAATGTAGAATTATGCTACAATCAACCTTTGTTGCCTTAGTCCTCAATAAACCGTTCAACTTCTCAGAAATGGTGTTTTACCATTGAAGGAGAACTACACTACAAGGACCAACAAGTTTTTAATGTATCCTCGCTTCTTACAGATGATCATTAATCACTTGAAGCCAGATTTAGTCAAAGACCCGTAGCTGTTAGAAGATCTTATCCAGTTGGATCACA
Organism: Bidens hawaiensis; assembly: GCF_021521415.1. Classification (NCBI taxonomy): domain Eukaryota; kingdom Viridiplantae; phylum Streptophyta; class Magnoliopsida; order Asterales; family Asteraceae; genus Bidens; species Bidens hawaiensis. Next base: position 40,813 of record NW_027497893.1, read on the forward strand.
TGAATGAAGATACACTGAAGAGGATACAGGGGTCAGACCGAACATACTAGGCCAAAATAGAAGCGTTTGATTCGACATTTGGCTGATGAACGGTATGTTGCTCCACCTAATGACCGTTGGATACATGACCATTTTGATTTAGAGCGTGAAGGTGGAGGTGGGTGATGGTGATGGTAATGATGGTGGAAATGGTGGACCAGAGGATGGTGATGGTGGTGCAGTGGCACAAAAACGTGAGGCTAAGGGCAAAGCGATTGCTATTGATGAGCCAAAGCCGAAACAACCCTGGAGGAGTTATGGGGTATTTATACAGGATCCTCAACAAGAACCATAGGTGGTGGCTTCTAGTCATGTTCCTGTTACTTCTACATCGGCTGTTACTACTCCGAATACACCGGTTGTTACGCTTATTACTACTGCATCCGTAGATCCGCGTATCACGAAGATTCCTCAATCTATATTATCTCCTTTCCCTTATCCACAACAAGCTATGACAAAGACTAGTCCATCTATTTCTGCAATGCCGATGCAGAGGTCAGACTACTCGTTCATGTCTTTCAACAGACCCCAAGGCCCTATGAAGCTAATCCATCCGAACTTCTACAACCTGCCAGTACATCATCAGATGTTCCAGTTGCTGAACTTGATTCATATGTAGGAAAGTTAAATGGTTTCCGATATACAATTTCAAGAATCAATGAGGGCTGATCAACCACAGATGATGCGGGGTTACATTACTTGCAGAAGGAGAATAAATAACTGAGGGCACTAGTTGCTGCTAGGGGGAGAGGATTGAGAAACGAGATGAAATTATCTTCTGGTGACTTGCAAGGTGGACATGCTCAAGAAAATCAATGATGATGATCAAGACAAAGATCCTAAGGCAAGAGGTGTAGATAAGCAACCAGGTTCCCGACATCTTGTCATATGTCTTATGGGGGAAGAGTCTTTGCGTAAAGATTTGGTGGTATATCATGACTCCACAGAGGTGCAACCCGTTAACACATTGAAAGTTTGAATGTTGTTATTTGTTGACTAAAACCAAGGAAGGTCTTACTAACAAGGAAAGGAAAAACTATACATGAGAGGGCTCATATTGCAATTATATTTAGTCTTGGAGATCGAGGACTTTGTGAAGTTTCTAAATAACTCATCGTAGTTAGAGTTTGGGCTAAAATTGAGACCTTGTATACGACATAGTCATTGGCAAAGATTTTGTACTTAAAGAAGCTGTTGTATTTTCATACGAATTCTGGAAATCTTTGGAGATCATACTAATAAATTCAATAAGTTGATATTAGACCTAGGAAATATTGAAGTGGTATTAGATGATGAGGATCAAGCAATCATTTTTCTTGAATCCTTAACCCTAACCGCGAAAGAGGTTTTGGTTGCCCTTATCTCTAAGAAGTTGAAGAAGAGGTCTGATTCGAAAGTGGAAGGTGGAGAAAGGTTATTTGTGAGAGACATGCCTAATCAAAAGGGGCGGGAAGACAAAGAATCCATCTTGATCAAAATCCAAGTTCAAAAGGTGTTACTTGTGCAGTTCTGAGAAACATCTCAAGAAAGATTATCTAGAGATATTAGAAAGAAGGGTAATGCCATTGGGTCAAAAAGGAAAAAAAAATGGTCAACAAAGTAGCCATATATAACAAGATGATTAGTCTGATGTGGATATGATACCAATAATGTTTACTATGTCAATAACCTGTTAGGTCTCTTTTTGAATATTTTAGTCTTTTGTATTAATAATTATATATTGGGTCATTTTGTTTACTTTGTATTTTAAGCCTAAGAGAAAAGGTGTAAAGAAGCCCATTGGGCATTTGATGTATCCTACTTCTCATGCATGCTTTCCTATAAATAGGAAGCATGCCATGAGAAGTGAGTGATGATAGTAATTGTTGATATTTAAAGAGAAAAACCTTTTGTTATAAATTTCTTTCTCATTCTCTCGGCTCTCTCTCTCCTTCTCTCAAACTAATTGAAAATAAATCTCAAGATCCGAGACCGCTTAGGTGGCTTCGTGTGATTTCCGCTAGCACTAAGCTCGGTTGATCCAAGACTATTGTTAGATCTACCCACATTAGGACCTACAATTGGTATCAGAGCTTCGGCTCACTAGTTAAGGGTTTTTGGATCACATCCTTGGGTTTTGATCTTGAGAGAAAGAAAACAAGTGTTCTTAAGTTCACAAACATCTCAAAAACAAGAAAAATACAAAAAGAATTGGCAAAATCTTCACAAAAATGTCTTAGAAGGTGTTCTTGGTAAAGATAGCTCGTGTTCAAGTTCTAGATCCAAAAATTTTTGTTTTAAAAGCGTTAAAGTTAGTGTTTACGGGTTTAAAAAGTGTTGAAATTGACAAGTGAAAATTTTCGCTTCTCATGACATGAAAATCAGTGTACCAACCTTTTACCTAGTACTGACAGGTTAGGTGGAGCAGATCCCAAGAAAGATTGCTTCTAGAAAACAGAAATTTTTAACATCAGAAAGTTTTTCGCTTCGCTTGAAAATTTTTCGCTTCGCTTGATAACTTTTTACTACGCTTGGAAAACTTTTTCGCTTCGCTTCACTGTTCACATTTCGCTTCGCATAAACTTTTTCGCTTCGCTTCACTGGTCACATTTCGCTTCGCATAGAACTTTTCGCTTTGCATTACTGTTCATCAAAATTTTTTTGCTTCGCTTAGCTGAACTTTTTCGCTTCGCTTGGTTTCACTTTTTCGCTTTGCTTGAAAAAGTGTTTCATGCGAAAAACTTACCTGTGTTGAATTTTTAAGCTGTTTAAAGCTTGCTAAGTGTTTGAGACTTCCAAAATCATGACAAGCACGGATTCTGAACTGTTGAAGGGGTATTTGTTGTTGGAAAACCAAGTGGGAACACCTACAAAGCCACCAAAGTATATGACCTTGGATGATAACTTTGCGGATTTCAAATGGAGATTTATGAATTATATCTAATTGACTGAGACTGATTTGATGAGATGTTTTGAACAATGTCCTCATGTTCTCGTGACTCGCACTGATGCTGGGGAACAACTTAAGGCTCCCGAAAACTATGATCAAGCAGACAGGGACCTGTTAGCACAAGATAAGAAAGCCTATCTCATATTGACTGTTTGCCTTTCAAATGAAATCACTGAAACTCTTCGTGAACACACAAGTGCCAAGGGTCTGTGGGAAGCACTTGTTTAAAAAGTTGAGGGCAATGCCAAAATTAGGGAAAACAAGAAGGCCCTATTAAAGGAAGAGTTCAATATGTTTAATTATCATCAAGGTGAAGCTGTTTTGGATTTGGTCAAGAGATTTGAGAAGTTGATGGTAAGAATTAGGGCTGCAAGTGTCAACATTGCAAATGCTGAGGTCAATCACAAGTTGATGAATTCACTACCATACAGCTGGAGCACCAATACAATTACAATCAAAAGAACTACAAATCTGAATGCATGACCAACAGTGATTTGATTTCCACCATCAAGTCATTTGAGATGGATGAGCAAATGAGAATGAATAATCATCTAAGTTCCATAAATCAAGCTGAAGTGAGTTCTGCTTCCTCAATGCCAACTGCTTTCTTAAGCAAGACTCAACAGAATGTGTATCCTGTGACCACTCCTAAGTACTCCCCAAGTGTACCATCACAACCAACAGCATTCATCTAACCAGTAATCAATCAGATTCATCCAATACAAGTTCGTTTCAAAAGGCAGTCGACAGTGTAGTTGCCCAAGCTTTAAAAGCTCAAGGGATTTCCTCATCTTCAAAACCTCAACCAAGCGAACCTTCAAGTTTCTGTGAAGCACTACCCATGTTGAATGACTCCAACATCGCAATAGTTCACGCTTTTCTGTCTAGCCATGAAGAGTTGATGCAGGGAAATCTATTGCCACCACAGTTTGAAGCTGGAGATTTAAGAGATATCAATCAAAAGGATCTTGAAAAGATGGATATCAAGTACCAAATGGCAATGGCGGTGCAAAGAGCTACAAACTTCATGAAGACGTACGGGAAAGATAGCATCAATGATTCTGACAGAAAAAGGATTGGGGTTGACAAGTCGAAGCTGCGATGTTACAATTGTGGTGAGATGGGTCATTTCTCCCGAGATTGCACAAACCCTTCAAAACCTGCCAATGATATTCGTGTGACTGAGGTGACAGAAGAAGACAATAGCTAGGCTACAGAAAAAAGGCATGAGGTGCAGAAACCAAGAAGCTCATCACAAAGAATTGGAGGTCATCCACACAAGGACAACTCAAGCTCAAACTCAAAGGCCCTTTTCTCCCAATCGGAGGTCCAAGTTGGTGTGGATTGGGATGATCAATTCCAGGAGCTGCAGAATCCTCTCAACATGGCTGGCATGGCTTTCACAAACGATGAAGCTTCTTCGCCTGCTACTACAAGTTCTGATGCGTCTCCATCTGATGAGGTAAAAAGGAATCTGTGCACTCGAGCTTGTGTGAATAAGGTTACTTATTATAGATATCTTCAGGATGAAGTTTTGAAAGAAAACGCAAAACTTCGTCAACTAAATGCTGAGTATGTGAAGGCTGATAAGATATATGTTTAAAAGATTAAAACACATCACGATGATGTTGCAAATCTTAAACTTAAAATCTTTCAAGAAGAGCATAATGTCATTTATTACAAAGACATAATAAATAAATTAAAAGATGAGATTGAAAAGTTAAAACTTGACCTTTCTGATAAACAAGAAAAAGAAAAACAAGTTGAAAGATTTGAAGCATCATCTGAGAAGTTAGATGATCTTATTGGATCTCAGAGAAGTGCCAAAGTTAAAATTGGGCTAGGTTATGATTATTCAGCGGTGCCTCCACTAATGAATGATAACTACACTTGCCTACCCCATTTTAGCTATAATACTTCTCCTGATGAAGAGATAGCCTATGGTATTGGTAAACTACCAAAATCAATAAAATTTGTTTCTGCTACCTCTCCATCAAAAGCTCAAATTCCATCATCGGATAAATCTAATGTCAACATGTCTTGTGTAGCAGGTGATTTAAATGGTGATTGTGGGAAGGTTAACCAGGATTGTAAACCAAAAGGAGAGTTAGAACCCCGTTTTGAATCCTATATGGGTCTAACAAAAACGATTAACAATCCTATCTGTAACAAAGTGTGAGAATCAATGATAGGAAGTTTAATGTCTAGATCAAAAGATGTATTTTGTGAATCATCAAGTGATGACAGTTGTATAAATGTTTGCAATGAAAGTGAATGTTCCTCTTCTGATTCAGAATGTGAAACTACATTTGATGAAACCATTGAAGTCAAGGTTAATGAACAGACCAGTCAAAGCTTCTCATCAACTAATAATAAGGTTGAGAACTTAGTAAAAGAGAAAATTAGTTTTGTGAATGAAAAACCAAGCACTTTCTGTAAATACATACCACCTAAGAAAACTTCATTTTCTCAAAATACAAATCATAACAATAGTTCTCAATATTATGATCAACTTGATAGTGCCTATTACTACTCTCGAAAAAAACCAAGACAATCAAATCATTTTGCAACTCATCATTCAAATGCTTACAATTATCAGTTAGATAGAGGTCACCAACATGTTAACCCAACTACGTCACCTTATCCCTCATATCTCAGTGAGCAAGATGTCTATAAATACAACCAAAGAAAGTGCTGTCTTGTCTGTGGAAATCCATCTCATCTTGCAAGACATTGCAAAAACTAGCACAAACAACAAAAGGATTTAAACAGTAAGTTTAGTTAGACATTTCCTAAGAGTCATCCTAAAAAAATGTCTAATCAAACTCATTCCACTGCCAGTAAGCCAGATTTCAAGTCCAAAAGATATGAGAAACCAAAGAAACCATTTTGGCTAACCCAAAGAGAAAGAAAAAGGTTGGCAAAGGGTTTGGAAGCTGAAAAGCCAAAGAGCCCTTCAAATGTTTTCAACAAGAAATACACCGAGGACATTGTTGTTAAGTCCAAACCTAAGCGAAGGCAATCAAGAAAACCTTTCCAAAACCCAGAAAATCATAATTCAAGTTCCTCGAGGGATTTCTCTTCAGATTCTGATTCACCAAAGAATTATATTTTCAGAAATCATAAAATTAAACTTGGTGATTTTGTGTTTAACTTTCCCGAGACAAGTGTGTCTTGGGAAACCTCCACTAACTGGTTGTTCGTGTGTGTAGTGTCAGCCTGGACGGCCTGTCAACAGTATTTGGTACTTAGACAGTGGCAACACCCGACACATGAGAGGAGACGAATCGCTATTGTTCGACATCAAACCATTCAACGGTGGTCACGTTTCTTTTGCCGGTGACGTTGGAGGAGAGATAACCAAACAAGGGAAGGTCTCGAATGGTACTTTGACATTCGACGAAGTGAATCTGGAGGACAAGCTGAACCACAATCTGCTTAGCGTCTCTCAGATCTGTGATAAGAAATTCTTAACCCTATTTACTGAAAATGAATGTCTCATTTTGAAACCAGGTTTTAAAGTCCCTGGATTATGATGCGTACTCCGAGGCACAACGATGCATACATTCTGGACATGAGAAGCATTTATTCATGCGTTCTGCTTCTTGCTTGATGTCCAAGGCATCGGAGAACGATTCATCTTTATGGCATCGACGTTTGGGTCACGTCAACTTTAAGAACTTAAATAAGTTGGTTAAAGGTGAACATGTGAGGGGTTTACCAGTAAAATCTTTTCACTATACTGAAAAATGTTTATCTTGCTCTAAATGCAAACAGCACAAACTCCCACATAGACCCAAAATTGTCAATTCAGTAAATTCCACTCTTCAGTTGTTGCATATAGATCTTTTCGGTCCAATTCAACCAATGGTAATAGGTCGAAAAGCCTATTGTCTAGTTATTACCCCGACTAGCACAATGCGGAAGCATAAAACGGGAATGTAACAGACACCTCTAGTATCAACACATTGTTTATAAAGAAACATTACAAACTAATTTACAATATATTACAACTCATTGTTCTATCGTTGTTTTACAATCTAGGTGGTACAAACAAAACTAGTTCGTTAACTAAACGTTCTTACTACTAACACCCTTGCCTCTATTCACATAGCATCAACCGCACATCTTGGGCAAATAACAAATCACCAAATCATTCCAATTTAGGTATACCTTAAAAGAAGTTTAAAACGGGTCAACTACTAGAGTTGGTGAGTTTCACGAGTTTCAAGAAAACAGTAAGGAGTATTCACAAGTCAACACTTGTAATCATGAAATAAGTATGTATGTATGTAACTGATGTATGTGATGTAATTATGCTAAGCTACAGTGAAGCCTGGACTGTTCGTGCTGCGTGCCTCCATTTCCCACGCTCAATCAACCACTGTGGCCCCTTTCCGCTCACAACATGCCCCGGTAGCTATGTCTAACACTACATAGCTGGTTCGTAAAAATATAGACATGTGCAAACGGGATAATGTCTCAGCAACCGTGCTGGCCCCGCCTGGGTTTGCCAAACCAATAGTACTATTCACAAGCCACCGGCTCGAAGTTAATCACTGTGTTAGTGGGGACTTTCAACTGTTAGCACTTAGATAATTCACATCATCACATGTTTCAGATAAGTATATATAGGTATAAGCAAACATGCTTTTCACCCCAAAAGTTCGTAAAACTGTTTAAAGAATGGGGTCATGAAACTCACGGTTTAGTAGATATTCAGTACTGTATCAGCTCGTGGTTTGTTCGGTCCGCTATCAGTAGTTCCTATAATCAATATTATAATAATATTAATATTTTAATAATATTATAATCTCAACACTAAACTGGGCTGTATAACTAATCTGGGTGTAGCTGGAACGCCCAGAAAGTGGCAATAGGCTTAGGTTGTGATGTTGTTCAATGTCTAATACTCAAAACCGAACTTGGCTCAAATTCCCGTTTTCCCAGCTGGGCCAAGTTGCTCGTTTACGCGTTCAGAAAACAGTTATGTGAAAATAAGCTTGGGTAAATGTATTGGTTAATAACATGATTAAGTTATAAAGAAAGATCACATACTGGGGTCCCGGATTAGCCACGGGGCCCGTTTCCGTTTATTCAGTTTGATTTAAGAAGAAACGCGCACAATCCATCCGGATTGTCCAGGTTTTTCATAGAAAAGTTCGTTTTTACTTAATTAGTTCAAAAATATGATTTTTGATCACCGTTGGTGTTTTGATATTTTCGCAGGTTCGTTAGTCGCGAACTTGTCGGTTTTTATAAAAACTGAATTTGTTTAATATTCAAATTAGCATAATTAATTAACCGTTAATCATTAAATTATGAAAATTTAACCACTTATCAATTAAAATATGTAGATTTTTATAAAATTATTTCTGGAATTTATTTACTGATTTATTAATTTATAAAAATTCATTTTATCACCTATATTTCGCCTGAAAATCGTCCGTTTACCCCAAACAATTTCCAAAAATTCCACAAAAATTCATAAATACTCAAATCATGTCCCAAATCAACCTGTATCAATTTCAGAATGTAAAAAGTTCATGCGATATTCTTTTCGGCCCAAATTTGGCTATAAAAGTTCACACGAACGCATATAAACAAAACACCTTTAAGCCTCTCCAAATGATCCCATAATTCATATGTGATCAAAATATATCAAATCTGAGTTCCCAGAAAATTTTCATAATTTTTAAAGTATTTTAGCTATTTTTCCCAAATAAACGTCCCAATTCGGTAATAAATTCGCCAAATATTCTCGGATGGTCGAAAAATTTCCAAATTTGAACAGCGACTCATTGACATGGTCCCTGATGTCCCTGAAAAATTTCAAGTCGTAAAAATATGCACATCACAACCTTAACCTAAATTGCCCGTAAGCGAGTGTTTCGGCATTACCTTAGCGGGTTTGGCTCGTTTCCGACTTTTTTAATCAAGTTTTCAGGTTCTTGTTCTTCTAAGAAAGCTAGTTAAAAGCCCTATATCTCAACCCAAACAATTTTTCATCAACATAACAGCCCTTAACATAGGGTTTCGGCTAGTGCACAAAAACGAACTTTTGAACCGTAAAAAGTTTCAACCCTTTAATCCGTGTTTATGGCCAAAAAAAACTATCAAAACAGGTTCCTTGCCGTGTTTATGATCAAAACATGTTTATGGACCATTTTTAGGATTTTTACACGGTTAGGAATGATTTTTAGTAGCCAAGACATGTTTTTATGGTATTAAACGAGTTTAAACAAGTATAAAAGCTACTTATTTGAGCTCCTAACCTTAGGGTTTGAAGGTTTTCTGGAAACTCAACTTGCAGCTGCTTGGACCTCAACTTTTATAAACCAAAATGAATAAACAAGCTTCCAAAACAAGTTTTATAAAAAGAATGGGGGTGGGCTGGCCGATCGGAACATCATGGGCCTCCCCCTTGGGCTGTTTTGGCCCAATAATCTGGTTTCTCAAGCCCAAAAACGAAAAGCCCAGTCCAAATTTAGTTCGGGTTCGGTTTTTGGCGCGAAAAACTTATCGGGTGCGTTAAACAACGCGAAAACGAGTGTTTTTCGGCTAGTTTTGTGTAAAATTATAAAAACATACTATATGTTTGTAAAAATCAAAAATATTTTCACGGATCGCTTAAAACATTTCAAACTAAGACCATATTTCTAATATTTTAGCTTGTATAAATCGTATATCAATTATAAATGGCCCCCCGAGATATCTGGGTCATAACCCGACCCGTTCGGTTAATCGTTCGTTTGTTACGCAAAAGACGTTTATTTGCTTAATCGGTAAATACGTACTGAGGTGTACCTTGTTTTGGCTCAAATGTCACATTCTCCCCCCATTAGAAAATTTCGTCCCCGAAATTTGATTATTCAACTTTGTCTTTGTTTGGAAACAGGTGCGGGTATTTCTTTTTGAATTCGGATTTCCGCTCCCACGTGAATTCGGGTCCCCTTTGTGAATTCCACCGAACTTTTACTAGAGAGATTTTGTTGTGTCTTAATTGTTTTATTTTTCCCTCTAATATTTCCACCGGTTCTTCAACAAAATTCAGTTTTTCGTTTATGTTTAAGTCTTTTAATGGCACGATTTCGGTTTCGTCAGTAAGACACTTTTTCAGGTTCGAAACATGAAAGACGTCGTGAATAGAACTCAATTCCACAGGAAGTTTCAGTCGGTAAGCTACCGGACCTATCTTAGAAATGACTTCATATGGCCCAATGTATCGCGGGGCTAGTTTACCGGTTTTTCTGAATCGAATGACGCCTTTCCACGGGGATACTTTCAGAAAAACTTTGTCGCCTATTTCAAAGGATAACGACTTTCTACGAACATCAGCGTAGCTTTTCTGTCGATCTCGGGCGATTTTCAATTTGTTTGTGATTATACGTATTTTGTCGGTGGTTTCTTGAATCAAGTCACATCGTGTAAATTGGGTATCTCCAACTTCAGTCCAACACAAGGGTGATCTACATTTCCGCCCGTACAACGCTTCATATGGTGCCGCTTGAATACTACTGTGATAGCTATTATTGTAAGAGAATTCAACCAATGGGAGATGTTGATCTCAATATCCACCGAAGTCTAGTACACAAGCACGAAGCAAATCTTCTAAGGATTGAATGGTTCGCTCAGATTGACCGTCGGTTTGGGGATGGTAGGCGGTACTTAGGTCAATTCGGGTTCCCAAAGCTTCTTGTACTGCTTGCCAGAAACGAGAGGTGAAATGGCTATCATGATCAGAAATAATTGAAACGGGTACGCCGTGTCAGGATATGATTTCATTTATGTAAATGTGAGCAAGTTTTTCGGTTGTGTAAGTGGTTCGGATTGGAAGGAAGTGTGCGGACTTGGTTAATCGGTCAACTGTCACCCATATTGCATCATTTCCTCGGGAAATTTTTGGGAGATGTGTTACAAAATCCATGGTAATTTGTTCCCATTTCCATTGTGGTATTTCCGGTTGGTGCAACATTCCCGAAGGTTTTTGATATTCGGCTTTAACTCTCGCACAGATTAAACATTTACTGACGTACGTGGCTATATCCTTCTTCATACCGGGTCACCAATAATACTCCTTCAAGTCCTTATACATCTTATCTGTTCCAGGGTGAATGGAGTATTTGGACTTATGGGCTTCGTCCATGATCAAGTCACGCAGATTACTGAAAGTGGGAATCCAAACTCGGTTTTTGTAGTATAGAATTTCGTCAGTTCTTTCTTCAAAATTTTATTCGGTCCCATGCAAGTCTTCATCTTCTAAGTGATCTCCTTTCAGAGCTTCGTTTTGAGCAACACGAATTTGTTCGGTGAGACTGGTTTGGACGATCATTCCAAGTGCTCGGACCCGTAGTGGTTTGATCCTGTCTTTTCTACTCAAAGCATCTGCCACTATATTAGCCTTGCCCGGGTGGTATCGAATCTCATAGTCATAGTAGTTCAACAGTTCTACCCATCTCCTTTGTCTCATGTTTAGATCTTTCTGGTCAAAAATATGCTGTAGGATTTTGTGGTCGGTGTATACTGTACACTTGGTGCCATACAAATAATGCCTCCAGATCTTGAGCGCAAAAATAACCGCGCCCAGTTCCAAATCATGGGTGGTATAATTCTTCTCGTGCACTTTTAGCTGTCGAGAAGCGTATGCTATGACTTTGTTTCTTTGCATAAGTACGCACCCTAAACCTTTCCGGGACGCGTCACAATAAACTACCAGATCATCAGTTCCCTCTGGAAGACTCAGTATCGGGGCTTGGCATAGTTTCTGTTTCAGCAATTGAAAAACCGTTTCTTGTTCTTCTCCCCAAACGTAAGCACGATCTTTTTGAGTCAAAAGAGTTAAAGGTTGGGCTATGCTTAAAAAGTTAGCAATAAAGCGCCGATAATACCCAGCTAAACCCAAAATTTGGCGAATTTCTTTTTGTGACTTTGGGGCTTGCCAATTTTTGATGGCTTCAATCTTACTCGGGTCTACATGGATACCGTGTCGGTTAACAACATGCCCTAGAAATTGTACCTCTTGTAGCCAAAATTCACATTTCGACGGTTTGGCATACAACTTTTCCTACCTTAACAGCTCCAAGATAGTTCGTAAATGCTGCTCGTGTTCCTCCTTGGTTTTCGAATATATCAAAATGTCATCAATAAACACGATAACGAATTTGTCGAGGTACGGTTTACAAACTCGATTCATAAGGTCCATGAAAACTGCGGGAGCATTAGTTAGTCCGAACGGCATAACTAAGAATTCGTAGTGTCCATAACGAGTTCGGAACGCCGTTTTAGACACATCTTCCTCTTGAATCTTAACTTGATGGTAACCGGATCGAAGGTCGATTTTTGAAAAATAGTTTTCCCCTTGAAGTTGGTCAAACAGGTCATCTATTCGTGGAAGAGGGTATCGGTTCTTGATGGTAACTTTGTTTAATTCCCGGTAATCGATGCACATTCTAAAATTCCATCTTTCTTCTTTACGAACAATACCGGTGCTCCCCAAGGAGAATAACTGGGACGTATAAAACCCTTATCTAACAACTCCTGTAACTGGTTAGATAATTCTTGCATTTCAGAGGGTGCCAATCGATAAGGTGCCTTAGAAATGGGGGCTGATCCTGGAATTAAGTCTATGCGGAATTCAACCTGTCGGTTTGGTGGTAATCCAGGTAAATCGTTAGGAAAGACATCGGGGTATTCACGTACAACGGGAATTTCTTCTATGCATTTCTCATCAGGGTTCTTTATAGTCACGTTTTCCAGGAAAGCTATACAACCTTGGCGTAAACATTTCAACACTTTGAGATGAGACACGAGAGGTAAAATCGAACCAGACTTCTCTCCCTGTACCATAATCACCTCACCATTCGAAAAGGGAATTTCAACCGTCTTGTCGTTACACACAATCTCCGCCTTATACTTGGTTAACCAGTCCATGCCAACGATTACATCAAAACTTCCTAACTTTACCGGGAGTAGGTCAATAAGGAATGGGTGGTCATTAAGAATAATGGAATAGTTTTGGATTATTTGGTTGACAGTTATAGAGTTACCGTTAGCGAGTTCTATAGTATAGGGATTTGTTAGTTCACTAACTGGCATATTACCCAGGGATACAAAACTAGTGGAAACAAAGCTTCTATCGGAACCAGTATCAAATAATACAGAAGCATATTGGTCAGAAACAACAAATGTACCTGTTACCACGCTCGGGTCTTGTCGTGCTTCTCCAGACCCGATAACAAACGCGCGTCCCCGAGGCGCATTTGAAGTCAATGCTTGGTTTCGACCGATGACTGCTCTTCGATTCAGCTTGGGGCAGTCCCTTCTAAAGTGTTCCGTGCTCCAACATTCAAAACAAGCACGACGATTCACTACAGTTGAGTTTTGCTGAGCTGGTTGCTGACGAATTGGTTGCGGTCTCGGTAGTTGGGGACGGCGGGGTTGAGTTGTCTGGGCTGGTCGGTTAACAATCTCCATACCGATTCGGCAATTGGGACCACCATTGTGTCCAGTCCTTCGACACCTTTGACATATTATCGGTCTACACTCGCCCACATGATGAAAACTACATTTATCACATTTTGGCCACGGTCCCTTGTACCTGTCTCGTTTCACCTCAGAACTACTCATAACATAATTTTGTATTGTTGGGCGTGCACGTTTATTTGCTGGCCTTCCTTGTGATCCTGATCCATAATTGGTTCGCTTCATACCTGATGATTCCCCGGCCATTCTCAGCACTCCGCTTCTTACCAAGTCGAAAGTTACGATGCCGGCCTAAGTCACGGCATTCTCAAATGATGTATGGCCAACAGAGTTCACCAAACTCCTCACTTTTGGGGCTAAACCCCAGATATAACGTTCAACTCGTTTGTCTTCAGGAGTTACTAACCATGGTACTAAGCGGACCAATTCATTAAAGCGGTTCGTGTATCACAAATGATTCGCTCCTTTCATTTCCAAACTCCAAAGTTCGTGTTCTAATCTTTGAATTTCGTTCTTTGGGCAGAAATGTTCCAGTATCAGTGTTTTGAGTTCAGCCCATGTCATGCGATTCACCGTATCTTGACCTTTTATCTGTACCGTAGTGTTCCACCAAATTAATGCGTGATCAGTAAATGTAGAGGCAACATACTTGACAATGTTTTTCAGGTGGACAATTGCTGATATTGAGGACAGATTCAGTCTTTTCGATCCATTTGATTAACCCGTTTGGCCCTTCAGTGCCCTTGAAATCAATCGGTTTACAGGCCATAAAGTTTTTGATCGAATATTCCCTTCGAGGGGGATTAGGGTTGTTATTGTTATTGTTTGGGTTCGGTGGAGGATTATTGTTGTTGACATTATTTGCATCAGGTGGGGGATTATTTGTATTGGTAGAGGCATTTGTATTAGGTGGGGGATTATTATTTGTAACTGTTTCAGTGTTGGTTGGGGGAGCATTATTGATTTGTTGCTGGTTTGTTTGTATATTGGCATTAACACCAGCAGTTACTTGTGTTACAATAAGTAGGATTACTGCCTGCATTTGCCGAGCAATCATCTCGGCTATTTCTGCCTCAGTCATAGGGTTTGCTTTCTTTGGGGCCATTCTATAATGATAAACAAATATAAGCCAATTAGTACTAATTCCAGTCTACAGCACTGTGTAATAATAATCACAATGAATGTTGTACAGGTAAACCAGATAACATACTAACATTTCACAAATTGTTCTGTACATTGATATCAAAAAGTACATAGACTTAGCCTGATAAAGGCCAGTGCTTGCATGTATATAGCAAAATCTGTCACTAAGTGACGGTTAGACTTAACCCTATAAGGGTCAGTGCTTGTAATAATGTACAAAATTGTGCTCCACGTTAACATAACATACTACTATATACATACATGGAGTATCAAAAGATCATGTACACATAATTGTAATATTCCGCATCTATCCATACAGACGATAGGCTAGCCACAAACATAAAAATAACAGCACCGTAATCACCGAGTAACAGTTCCACAGCCGCACTGTCACCCTATCCAAACACTAGTGGCGGTAGGCATCTGACTGCTGCAAGTTCAGTACTATCTGATGTAACTTCGATAAGTACTAGGTCACGTCCCTCCTTTCTTGGTTAATGTTAGCTATGGCTATTGAGTGGTCTATCACACGATCAGTCAGGACAGCCATCCAAGAGTTGTTTCCTGCGTTTGGGAGGTCAGGGTGAGGGGTAGGCATACTCAATGAACGGGAAGATGAAGTATCTACCCTAGGGCGTGAAGGTCCTCCCCGGTCGTGGGTAGATCTGAATGGAATCGAGGTAGGGTCAATCGGGGTTACCCTAATACGAGCAGTCTGTCGGACTCGCGCAGTAGCTGAAGTCGTCGGCGACAGGTGAATAGGTGGAATGGGTGATCGGGCTACTCTAGCAGGTGAATGATACTGACTGTTAACTTCGTCTTAATCCCTGCGTGGTGACCTGGGGGATAACTATCGCATCTGTAGCCGGATAGATCAGGCACATTCCTGGGTAGCTCTCTACAGATAACTTCTTCTTCCACATCTTCCTCCTCCTCCGGTTCCTCTTCTGGGTCCTCCTCTTCTGGATCCTCCTCTGATTCTTCCTCGGGATCCTCCTCAACAGAGATTACCGGTTCTTCTTCCGGTACGTACTCGTTATTCCTTGACATGACTCTGCACAAAGGTTAGTTATAAGAATAATATCTATTGCTATCGCTAATTATTGTCAAGGAGATTAATTAATTAAACCAAATTTATTATTAATTATATTATAATATAATATTAGTTTTATTGAAATTTTAATTAGTATTATTATTTAAATCAATATTGAATATAAATGAATATAATATTCATAGTAAACTTTACCGTCATCAACAGTATCGTACGTACACGTATTCATACACCTTGTTCCACATAAGCACGTATGAGTGTTACATATATATATACCTTCACATTACCTTTTATACACATATGTTGCCACTTTTACCTAACCACACGTTCCGCGACTTCTCCCCGAATTCCCTCATACAAGCAAGTCTGTTATTATGTTTCAGACCACAATAACTCACTTGCCCTACAAGTTCATCCCGACATCTATCAGTATATTATATTAATTTATTATTTAAATATTTCCCAGAGTTAATCGAGCCTACGGTTATATTTTAGGTACCCTAAGGGATAACCTAATCCTTTATAACCAATGGCTCTGATACCAACTTTTGTCACACCCCGACTAGCACAATGCGAAAGCGTAAAACGGGAATGTAACAGACACCTCTGGTATCAACACATTGTTTATTAAGAAACATTACAAACTAATTTACAATATATTACAACTCATTGTTCTATCGTTGTTTTACAATCTAGGTGGTACAAACAAAACTAGTTCGTTAACTAAACGTTCTTACTACTAACACCCTTGCCTCTATTCACATAGCATCAACCGCACATCTTGGGCAAATAACAGATCACCAAATCATTCCAATTTAGGTATACCTGAAAAGCAGTTTAAAACGGGTCAACTACTAGAGTTGGTGAGTTTCACGAGTTTCAAGAAAACAGTAAGGAGAATTCACAAGTCAACACTTGTAATCATGAAATAAGTATGTATATATGTAACTGATGTATGTGATGTAATTATGCTAAGCTACAGTGAAGCCTGGACTGTTCGTGCTGCGTGCCTCCATTTCCCACGCTCAATCAACCACTGTGGCCCCTTTCCGCCCACAACATGCCCCGGTAGCTATGTCTAACACTACATAGCTGGTTCATTAAAATATAGACATGTGCAAACGGGATAATGTCTCAGCAACCGTGCTGGCCCCGCCTGGGTTTGCCAAACCAATAGTACTATTCACAAGCCACCGGCTCGAAGTTAATCACTGTGTTAGTGGGGACTTTCAACTGTTAGCACTTAGATAATTCACATCATCACATGTTTCAGATAAGTATATATAGGTATAAGCAAACATGCTTTTCACCCCAAAAGTTCGTAAAACTGTTTAAAGAGTGGGGTCATGAAACTCACGGTTTAGTAGATATTCAGTACTGTATCAGCTCGTGGTTTGTTCGGTCCGCTATCAGTAGTTCCTATAATCAATATTATAATAATATTAATATTTTAATATTATTATAATCTCAACACTAAACTGGGCTGTATAACTAATCTGGGTGTAGCTGGAACGCCCAGAAAGTGGCAATAGGCTTAGGTTGTGATGTTGTTCAATGTCTAATACTCAAAACCGAACTTGGCTCAAATTCCCGTTTTCCCAGCTGGGCAAGTTGCTCGTTTACGCGTTCAGAAAACAATTATGTGAAAATAAGCTTGGGTAAATGTATTGGTTAATAACATGATTAAGTTATAAAGAAAGATCACATACTGGGGTCCCGGATTAGCCACGGGGCCCGTTTCCGTTTATTCAGTTTGATTTAAGAAGAAACGCGCACAATCCATCCGGATTGTCCAGGTTTTTCATAGAAAAGTTCGTTTTTACTTAATTAGTTCAAAAATATGATTTTTGATCACCGTTGGTGTTTTGATATTTTCGCAGGTTCGTTAGTCGCGAACTTGCCGGTTTTTATAAAAACTGAATTTGTTTAATATTCAAATTAGCATAATTAATTAACCGTTAATCATTAAATTATGAAAATTTAACCACTTATCAATTAAAATATGTAGATTTTTATAAAAATATTTCTGGAATTTATTTACTGATTTATTAATTTATAAAAATTCATTTTATCACCTATATTTCGCCTGAAAATCGTCCGTTTACCCCAAACAATTTCCAAAAATTCCACAAAAATTCATAAATACTCAAATCATGTCCCAAATCAACCTGTATCAATTTCAGAATGTAAAAAGTTCATGCGATATTCTTTTCGGCCCAAATTTGGCTATAAAAGTTCACACGAACGCATATAAACAAATCACCTTTAAGCCTCTCCAAATGATCCCATAATTCATATGTGATCAAAATATATCAAATCTGAGTTCCCAGAAAATTTTCATAATTTTTGAAGTATTTTAGCTATTTTTCCCAAATAAACGTCCCAATTCGGTAATAAATTCGCCAAATATTCTCGGATGGTCGAAAAATTTCCAAATTTGAACAGGGACTCATTGACATGGTCCCTGTTGTCCCTGAAAAATTTCAAGTCGTAAAAATATGCACATCACAACCTTAACCTAAATTGCCCGTAAGCGAGTGTTTCGGCATTACCTTAGCGGGTTTGGCTCGTTTCCGACTTTTTTAATCAAGTTTTCAGGTTCTTGTTCTTCTAAGAAAGCTAGTTACAAGCCCTATATCTCAACCCAAACAATTTTTCATCAACATAACAGCCCTTAACATAGGGTTTCGGCTAGTGCACAAAAACGAACTTTTGAACCGTAAAAAGTTTCAACCCTTTAATCCATGTTTATGGCCAAAAAAAACTATCAAAACAGGTTCCTTGCCGTGTTTATGATCAAAACATGTTTATGGACCATTTTTAGGATTTTTACACGGTTAGGAATGATTTTTAGTAGCCAAGACATGTTTTTATGGTATTAAACGAGTTTAAACAAGTATAAAAGCTACTTATTTGAGCTCCTTACCTTAGGGTTTGAAGGTTTTCTGGAAACTCAACTTGCAGCTGCTTGGACCTCAACTTTTATAAACCAAAATGAATAAACAAGCTTCCAAAACAAGTTTTATAAAAAGAATGGGGGTGGGCTGGCCGATCGGAACATCATGGGCCTCCCCCTTGGGCTGTTTTGGCCCAATAATCTGGTTTCTCAAGCCCAAAAACGAAAAGCCCAGTCCAAATTTAGTTCGGGTTCGGTTTTTGGCGCGAAAAACTTATTGGGTGCGTTAAACAACGCAAAAACGAGTGTTTTTCGGCTAGTTTTGTGTAACATTATAAAAACATACTATATGTTTGTAAAAATCAAAAATATTTTCATGGATCGCTTAAAACATTTCAAATAAGTGTTTGGTAAGTCTTTTTCGGCTTAACGGATGATACAATGCTTGGTTTGTAACTATCTTTTGCGTTTAAATCTATAGCGGGTAGTTAAACGAGCATATTTTCGTTTAACTTGTTTGCTATCAAACTAAGACCATATTTCTAATATTTTAGCTTGTATAGATCGTATATCAATTATAGATGGCTCTCCGAGATATCTGGGTCATAACCCGACCCGTTCGGTTAATCGTTCGTTTGTTACGCAAAAGGCATTTATTTGCTTAATCGGTAAATACGTACTGAGGTGTACCTTGTTTTGGCTCAAATGTCACAGTAGGCTTGACAAACAAGTAAGTGTCGGGTGATATAAACTTAAATTAATGCCGTTGCCAGTGATACACGTTTAAGAAGCGGTTGCATGACTCCGTGAAGTCATATTCATGAAGG
This sequence comes from Bidens hawaiensis, assembly GCF_021521415.1. NCBI lineage: Eukaryota > Viridiplantae > Streptophyta > Magnoliopsida > Asterales > Asteraceae > Bidens > Bidens hawaiensis. Next base: position 60,180 of record NW_027497893.1, read on the forward strand.
CAAAAATGTAATTATACATGTCATACCCAAGCCTCTCTTTACCTGATCACATTTGTCTTATGAAAGTCAGTGTCAATTTTAAATTGAGTCAAGAAAAGAGTCAAGTAAAATGCCAAGAAAAAGAAAATGTAAAGAAAAAGAGCCAGAAAAAGAATCAGTCCCAGGAATTTTAATTTCTGCTTTATTTCTTCATTTATTTTCGACTTAAGCCTTGGACTTTCTACATTTGTAGTCATACAAGATCTGATTGTTAAGGCCCTGAGTTTTCTGCTTTGTTTTATTTTCTTTCTTTTGTTCAAGCCTTGGACTTTCTCTGCGCGATAATATGGTATTATCCGACCTGGTTGTTATGGCCTGAACTTCTGTTTTATTTCAATCTTTCTAGATCGAGTCAAGTGTGCAAAGCACAAAGTGTTATGTGTACAGTGTACAATAAGTCAAGTATGTTAATAAGGATACTGTGATCAACTAAGAAATGTTTAAGTCAAGTTGAGGTGATATGTTAACACAAAGTAAGCATGAGATATGATGGAATCAGTAACATGTCTGATTAAGTGGGAACCACATAAGTATCGTGCCTAATCGAACCTCAAATGTATCACTCTAGCATCAAAACACTTGTCAAGTTAAAAAGAATGACAATATCTACAGTCAATGGTGAACGTGTGTCATAATAATTTCAAAATAGAAACGCGATCTAGGGCTTTGCAAATCAATATGATTCCATGTCGTGATCGTTCTTTGTAAATTAGATAAAGAATAGATCTTGTTAAGTTTATTTTGTTTTGTTTTTATTTTCTAAAATATTAAGTACTAGTACAGTTCAATATTTTAAGTTTTATTTTTTATTTTTTGTTTTATTTTATTTTATTTTATTTTATTTTTTATTTTATTTTATTTTATTTTTTTTTTTATTTTTTTTCTTCTTTTACTGTTTTTTTATGTTTGGTCTAAAAGATCGTTTGTGCAAAGTTTAATAAGTAACGGACCGATAAAAGAAAGTTTTAAAAGGTAAATAAGTGCTCGGATTCAAGGGGTAAATGTCTTTCGGGTTTGAAAATGCAAATATTTTTAAAGACTGAGGACTGAGAGTGTATTTCTGGTGAATACTCGCGATATTTTGACCTTATTGCGAGATAGGGTGACCCTATATAAATGGGAAACCTAAAATCTCTTTCACTATTCACCAAAGACTATTACTTTTCACTCTCTCTCTTCTCTCTCATCTTCAAACATTCATAACCTAAAATCTCTTAAATTCTTCAACAATCCGGCCCTCATAGTTGCAATTATGCCGTTGAATCCTGAATATCCTCCCTCGGTATAACATCAGAACACCATCAATCCTTTCATCTTTATGTTTCTTGGTTCACCAAGATTGAGGCGGTGGTTCATATGAACCGTCGGCTTGATCTAGAACAGATCTTCAAATATGGTGTTGATATTTGGATTATTAACTGTTATTAGGACTAGATCTTGTTTACCATCATTGTTAATTATTTTATTTGGTTTATTGTGCAAAGTTTGTAGATCTAGGCTTTTGTTCAATTGTTCAAGGGTCCTATTGACCTAGTAAAACATAAGGGTTTTTCTTCAAAATCTCCAGAAACTTAATTCGCGTCTAGACGACCATGTGGAAAGAAAAAGGGGATCAAAAAGGGGGCTAAGTACAAGTTTTCGCATGGATAGGTTTTTCGCTTCGCTTGGTGATGCGAAGCGAAACATATTTCTGTTTCGCTTCGCTTGACCTTATGCGAAGTGAAACATATTTCTGTTTCACTTCGCTTGATCTCATGCGAAGCGAATTAGAGTTCTGTTTCGCTTCACTTGACCTCATGCGAAGCGAAACATATTTCTGTTTCGCTTCGCTTGGGCTCATGCGAAGCGAATGGATTGTCTGTTTCGCTTCGCATGACTCCATACGAAGCGAAATAAGACCTCATGCAAAAAACCTACACTTAGCAAAATTTTCAAAATTTTAAACCTGAGGCTACTGGACTGTTTTTGGATAAGTGAACTCTTTTGACTTTTGGACTATTCTGGACTTAATCTTTGTACATTATGGACTAATTGTCTTGTGAATATACTAAAATTGACTTATCACCTTATTAAAACTAAAATGTACATAATTTTTATTATCTAAAATTATATATTTAAATTATATAATATGTAAATACTTAATGCTTATGTTATATCTTATTTGTTTTGTTTATTTCTTAATGATGATTCTCATAATCTTATGGCTTAATTTCAGGGTCATAATAACTTCTGTGCTTTCGGGTTGCCAATGGCAAAAGGGGACAAAGTGTTCACGTCTATGATCAAGGGGCTTCAGCAATCACCCCTTGTACATGCTATTACAGCAAATCCGGCTATTTATTACAAATGGGTCCTGGACTTCTGGGCTTTTGCTAAGTGGCTGATGATGCTCTATCTTTCTCCACCAAAGTTGTAGGGAAGAAGTTAACCATTACCGAATCAGATATCAGAAGAGCCTTAAAGATCAAAGACGAATCAACCTATGCTTGTGAAAGAGGTGATAGGAATAAGTTGGAAGATTTTGTGAGAAGTATAGGGTATGACACGGAATGGAAAAGTCTGGAGAAGAAGCACCTACCACCTTACTGGATATTTCTCTTCCATATTGTGACTTATTGTTTTGCTGATATACGTGGTGGTTTTGACAGTATGAGAGTGGATTGGGTTCGTATAATGTTTGCATTGACGAGTCGGGAAGAGTTCAACTATTCAAGGAGGATATTTCAGTGCATGTTTGCTAATGCTAAGAACGACTCCACGTGGCTTATGTACCCGAGATTTGTACAGATGCTGATTGATGATTTGATCCCAGAAGTTCCAAGTCCGGGGTCAAAGAAAGCCAAGGACAAGAAATCCCTTCTAGAGCCCTTTCACATTAATGAGATCAAGTCTTCTATTTTTGGTGTGTTGTTGAGCACCAAGACCAAGGGACATCAATATGAGGGACCACGACCAGGTCCTAAATTTGGGTTATTTGAGGAAACGGAGCCTGCTGGGGATGAGGCGTCCGTTGAAAGTGAAGAGGTTGATGAGCCAGAGGCTGAGGCGGAACAAGATTCATCTGACGAGCCAACTGAGGGTCGACCCAAGACCAAACACGATCTAAAGAGGAAGAAGGCGGAAAAGGGCAAGGTAATAGAGCTTGAGGAGGAAGAAGAAGACCAGCCGCCTTTGAAGCGTTTGAAGAAACTTGGGGACTCCCAGAAGTCAACCAAGTTTCTTGTCAAGACTTCCTCACAAGACAAACCATCTGACCAACCAAAAATCACCAAAGAAGCCCTGGCCCAAGCCCTCAAGACACTAGACGTAACCAAGATACAAATCCCTGCCTACAAGACACCAAAAACCAGAAAGAAAACCAAGACCCTACTCCATGACTCACCAGAATCCTCACCTGAACCTTCACCAACAGACCAACCCATTTCAACATTCCTACCCCAAGTACCATCCTTATCACACTCACCACCACAACAACAAACCCAACCCGAACCCTCTCAAATCTCAACACCACCTACCCAACCAACCTCATCCATATTCACCTCACCAGTCTTCAGCTCACCAATACAAACAAAGAGCTTATGGAGCAAAACTGTTATAACTTCTCCAACCCAAACCGTCACACCGTCTATAACACAACCAACACCACCCACCACTACAACTTCACCGATCCTTACCCAAGACATCACCCTACCTTTGCCAACAACCTTATCACCCATAATGTCCACCACCCCACCATCCACCATTATCTCACCCAAACCCATTTCCCGAGGAATGTCTTCGACACCTCCAGTGTATGCCGATCCTATCCTCGATAGGATCATCGCACCGGAGGAATCAAACGCTAAGAGGACGGAATGAGAGATTGTGCTCCTCAACTTCATTAAGGAAATGAGAGATTATCCTCGATTGGGTTCGTATAATGTTTGAATTGACGAGTCGGGAAGAGTTCAACTATTCAAGGAGGATATTTCAGTGCAGGTTTGCTAATGCTAAGAACGACTCCACGTGGCTTATGTACCCGAGATTTGTACAGATGCTGATTGATGATTTGATCCCAGAAGTTCCAAGTCCGGGGTCAAAGAAAGCCAAGGACAAGAAATCCCTTCTAGAGCCCTTTCACATTAATGAGATCAAGTCTTCTATTTTTGGTGTGTTGTTGAGCACCAAGACCAAGGGACATCAATATGAGGGACCACGACCAGGTCCTAAATTTGGGTTATTTGAGGAAACGGAGCCTGCTGGGGATGAGGCGTCCTTTGAAAGTGAAGAGGTTGATGAGCCAGAGGCTGAGGCGGAACAAGATTTATCTGACGAGCCAACTGAGGGTCGACCCAAGACCAAACACGATCTAAAGAGGAAGAAGGCGGAAAAGGGCAAGGTAATAGAGCTTGAGGAGGAAGAAGAAGACCAGCCGCCTTTGAAGCGTTTGAAGAAACTTGGGGACTCCCAGAAGTCAACCAAGTTTCTTGTTAAGACTTCCTCACAAGACAAACCATCTGACCAACCAAAAATCAACAAAGAAGCCCTGGCCCAAGCCCTCAAGACACTAGACGTAACCAAGATACAAATCCCTGCCTACAAGACACCAAAAACCAAAAAGAAAACCAAAGCCGAGAAAACCAAGACCCTACTCCATGACTCACTAGAATCCTCACCTGAACCTTCACCAACAGACCAACCCATTTCAACATTCCTACCCCAAGTACCATCCTTATCACACTCACCACCACAACAACAAACCCAACCCGAACCCTCTCAAATCTCAACACTACCTACCCAACCAACCTCATCCATATTCACCTCATCAGTCTTCAGCTCACCAATACAAACAACGAGCTTATGGAGCAAAATTGTTATAACTTCTCCAACCCAAACCGTCACACCGTCTATAACACAACCAACACCACCCACCACTACAACTTCACCGATCCTTACCCAAGCCATCACCCTACCTTTGCCAACAACCTTATCACCCATAATGTCCACCACCCCACCATCCACCATTATCTCACCCAAACCCATTTCCCGAGGAATGTCTTCGACACCTCCAGTGTATGCCGATCCTATCCTCGATAGGATCGTCGCACCGGAGGAATCCAACGCTAAGAGGACGGAATGAGAGATTGTGCTCCTCAACTTCATTAAGGAAATGAAATAGAAGGCGTTGGAGGATAAGGAAGAGAAAGCGGCTCTAAGGGAAAGGATTAGGGTGTTGGAAGAGAAAAAGGAAGCAAGCGATGCGTTTGCTGAGAATTAGAGATTATTGACAAACACCTTCCACACCCGAATCCAGAATTTTCAAGCACTAATGAACCGTAAGGCCTCTGAAAACGCTAATCTGAAAGTAGACCATTCAAGACTTGGTGATAGGCTGACTACACTTGAAAGAGACTTACCAAGTGCTAGTGCTCTAGTGTAAACAAGAAGATCGAAGATGCGACGAGAAGGTGGGATGTTGAAAATGAAGCCACAAACTCTAGAGTTACAAATTTGGAGAAACAGCTTGCTTCATCCGCTTCTCTCGATACACTCAGAAATGGAGGCCATACAAGGAAAGATAAAGGAGCAAGATCGTCTGAATGAGCTACAACTCAAGACGAATGAAGACATGGTGAGTAAGTACCAGGCGGCCTTAGACCTTATGGGCATTCAAGAAGATGAATTTCACGGCCTGGAGGATAGGTTGGGTGCAGTGTTTGGGACTTGGAGAAGGTCTGGTGAGACTTCTCAAATGGGTGGCTCACAGCCTACCGCAGGTCCATCTGTGACCATGTGAGGAGTTCAGGCTATAGTGTCTGAAGGTGAGGCGACTGTTGGTCGGTTAGTACAACAGGGCGACCAGTCTAGCGGTGTTGGTGGCGGAAATGATAGTGATGACGAAGATGAGAAAGTGGATGATGATGAGGAAGAAAATGATGACGATGATGAAGCTCATGATAGCTTTGATGAAGATGATGATAGTGATGATGAGGGCGGAGACGGTAGAGATGGAGATGCCAGGGCAGTAGAAGGAGGGGGTGGAGACAACACTCAAACACCTCCTCCAGCTCAACATGACGTCCAAGACCCTGCTGCTCACGACTCGGCTGGCAAAGTCAGGGAGCATGATACATGGATCACTGACATGTATAAAGATTTGTTTCCTGATGACTTTGCAGGTGTTATGGATGAGTTTATTGAAGCAGGAATAAACTTGGAGCATCTTATTGATCAGAATACAGAAGCGAGGGTTGAAGACTACTATATCAACTACTCACCTAATCCAGACACTCCTCCTGCTCAAGTTCAAACTTTAGAAACTCTAGTTGCTTATCCCGTCTCAATTTTAACTGATGACTTGACACAGGAGCCACCAAAGAGGAAGAGAAAGAATCATATTGTGTCAAGTCGTGCATGTGCCAGTGATCTTCTCTATCCTTACCACGATGACTCGCTGATTGTATATGCAAAGTACAATAAGGAGAACGCATGTTGGGCGATTAGACGATATAGTGGTGATCTGATTTATCTCAACTACCATGAGCTGAAGTCACTACCAGAGCTTGACCTCAATTATCTTTGAAAAGCTCTAGGTCATGGTGCGGTTGGGAGCACTTTGGATAGTTGGATCCCCGATTATCTTCATCGTCAATCAAGGGTCAACTACAAAGATTTTAAGCCGAATAAGGGAAGCAAATACAAGAACCCAAGAGAGATGGACCCAGCCACCGGAGAGCCACGAACAATGTGGAGATACAGGGCACCAAAGAATTGTCATATCATCTACCATGGAGAGCCCTTTATTCCCAACATCCTCCGAGACTTCATGTGCTGGGAATTTGACAACACAACAGGGGGGGCCGTCATACGTTGCAAAGATCTGCCTGAGATACGCGTATTTGACGAGCACGAGCTAATGAGGCTTAGAAGATATCAAGAAGCTCTACAATTCACCCTTAGGAACCGTCGAGGAAATCGGTTGTCAAAACACAGACCGGATAGTGGAAGCCTTCAACAAATTTGTTAGAAGAGTTGTTGAACTTCCACTTCCACGGCTGGCTGAATTACGACACCGACGGATTCCAATACTAAAGACTAGAGGGAGATTGTTAGGTCTCTTTTTGATTATTTTAGTATTTTGTATTGATAATTATATATTGGGTCATTTTGTTTACTTTGTATTTTAAGCCCAAGAGAAAAGGTGTAAAGAAGCCCATTGGGCATTTGATGTATCCTACTTCTCATGCATGCTTTCCTATAAAGAGGAAGCATGCCATGAGAAGTGAGTGATGATAGTAATTGTTGATATTTAAAGAGAAAAACCTTTTGTTATAAATCTCTTTCTCATTCTCTCGGCTCTCTCTCTCCTTCTCTCAAACTAATTGAAAATAATATCTCAAGATCCGAGACCGCTTAGGTAGCTTAGTGTGATTTCCGCTAGCACTAAGCTCGGTTGATCTATGACTATTGTTAGATCCACCTACGTTGGGACCTACATAACCATAAAGGGAAAAAACAATGGATGTTAGATTCAGGATGTTGATTCCATATGACCCATATTAAAAAGTTCTTTAGAGATTTGGAGTATAAAGACCTTGGATCAGTAATGTCGGGTGATGATAGACCCTATCAAATTCTTGGTGTTGGTATTGTAATTTCATGATGAATAATTGAATGGAGGTTGATCTCAATGATGTGAGGTGTATTCCTAATCTTAAAAGAAGTTTATTGTCTGTTGGTACTATTGAAAAATGATGGTATCGTGTAAAATTAGAGAGGGTGAAAGTAGGGTAGTTAGGGGATCTATGGTAGTTCTATACGGGAATAAAAAGAGAATAACGTCTATATTCTTAATGGAAGGTTAAGATGTGTAACACTGTTAATATAGCATAAAAATGTTTGCTTAGAAACACTACTAATGCGTAAAAAGACCAACTAACAAGGCCAAATAAGTATAGAAAGCCAGTAGGGTTAAAAAAAAAAAAATTAAATTGGTTATTTTAATTTGTGGGGGTTCTTTATTTATAGTTAATCTCACTCATCTTTTAAACCTTTAAAAAGGCCCAAAAAAAATTAAGGTAATATTTATAGCTGTCTCCAATATTACATCCATCATCTTCAAAATTAGATAAAATTTTTTATGTCATTTCCTACCATTTCATTGGTCCATTTTCTTCCATCACCTTCCTACGCGTTGTTCCCTCCTCAAAATTGTTGCCCCAACTAAAGTCCACCGACCACTGCTGATATTCTGCTTGTGCCTTCGGCGTGATAACGCTCCTTCCCCAACGCCCCTCATTTTTACACACAGTAATGGTGTTTGGCGCCATCCCTGATGATGTGACAGTGGGTTAACGCCCATAACATCAATCTTAGGACCAAACCCAAGTAGGTATTAGTTATCAAATAACACAATTCTATTGGTCCTAAACATGAGCATTACATGCCCGACTCATAGCTCAATGCTATCTGCACTAAAACCCTTATTCAAAATAACATAAGAAATACAATCGAACTAACAAGCAAAATACAAACTTCGACAATAACCATCAAATTTCAAGCTTTGAAAATGATATCTTTCACCTCTTTGATACGGTTTGCAAGTATGTTAGGCCCATAATAAGCATGTTTTAAGAAAGCCCAAACACCCAGACTTGCAAATCACGAGTAATCCTTACAACCCAATGGCCAATCTTTTGCATGCAAGGACCTACCAAGTCTATACACAGGACCGGCCCAGCTTCCGTTCTCTGTTTCACCAAGCCCAAACAGAGATCCAATCAATGTTGTTGGTGAGCTCAAACATCTTTGCCAAGCCCAGTTCTCCTGCACGCTTGCTATTTTTAATCTGGGCCCTCTTACTATTTCCAAAATTACGATAAGATTGGGCCTCATTGTGAAACTTAAAAATTTTTTATGGAATCCCAAATTATGGAAAGCTGTTTCCGATAAAATCTTGAGTTTTAGGTTTTATATTGGCAAAGGACAAACTTATTAAGAGATTGAAAATAGGGTCGCATAGGAGAGAGAGAATTCGGATTTTCGATATAAATAAAACTAAAAATATATTTTAAAGGGGGGTTGCTGCCCCATATTCTATATCTAGACACGTCCTTGCTAGAATTCTTGATTGATTCATTATACTACATCATAACCAAAGAAACTCGAATTTAAGGTGAGAATTTCGAATCTCTTATATTATTAACTGATTTAAGATGTTACAAAATGTGTTTATTAATTTAAAGTAAAGTGTCATTTTCGTCCTTTTGGTTTGACAAATAACGCGAATTTAGGACAAAAAGTTTATTTTTTTGCATATGGACCATCCACGTTTCCCAATTCTTGCCAATTACATCCAAAACATTAATCCCGTTAAATTTAATCGTTAAGTCATGGGTAAACATGTCTTTTCACTAATTCTTTATTATATGAGTAAAGTGCCAAAATCGTCCCTGATGTTTGGTCTCATTTGCGAATTTCGTCCAAATTTATTTTTCGCAATTAGACCCTCGATATTTCCCAATCGTTGCCAATTTCGTCCAAATTATCAACTCAGTCTAAATTCAACGTTAACTCAGGGTGTTACTGTCATTTACATGTCTGTTTACATTATTAATTTATAATATTTGTTATTATTATTATTATTATTATTATTATTATTATTTAGTATGTGTTTGTTTGATTACATATATAACATCTGACGATTCCTATGTTTGAATCCAATATAGTATCAATATAGTATCCGTTTGTTTATTCTTCTTTATTTTTAGTCATATAAAAGGTTTAGCTCAATGTAATAATAATAATGATGATGATTATGTTAACAAATATGTAAAAGGACAGTAACATCCCTGAATTAACGTTGAATTTAAACCGAGTTAACAATTGGGACGAAATTGACAACGATTGGGAAACATCGATGGTCTAATTGCGAAAAAAAATATTTTTGGACGAAATTCGCAAATGTGTCCAAACCTAAGTGACGATTTTGACACTTTACTCATAATAAAGAAAGAGCGAAAAGACATATCTATCCCTGACTTAACGATTGAATTTAACGGAGTTAGTGATTTGGATGTAATTGACAAGAATTAGGAAACGTGGATGGTCTATATGCAAAAATTAATTTTTTGGACTAAATTCGTATTATTTACCAAACCACAAGGACGAAAATGACACTTAAGTCATTAACTTATTTAGAAATAATGAACCATCTGCATGATATTATGAAGGTTCGTGTTGTTTGCCCATCTCCGGAATTCAAAACAAACGCATTATGTTTACCTATATTCATCTGCTAAGTTTCATTTCACTCTTAGATATTTTCTAGTTCGTTGCATGTTTGTGATTGTGAAATTCAATGTTGTATATAATAGATCAGTTTTCATTTTGAAGACGACAATCAAGAGAAGATAGCAAAGCCAGTATTATTAAAGATATGATTACATTCAAATTATTATTCAAGATACATAGATACATCGTAGTGGCCAGTTATAACTGCGAAAAGAATAACTAGCTATGCATGTTCCATCTGGCCATGCCTCATATTCTTCACTTTCAATTATGGAAGGGTATATGCTGCCAAGCAAACAAAAATAATTCTCAATAAAAGTATAGAAATGCACAACAATATTAATAGTTTAGAGCTGAAACTTACGTCCACATTTATAGCCAATCGGTCGATGAGCAAAGTTGCAGCGCTTCGGGATGGTCAATGCAACTTTAGGGTTGACACCCGAGCTTTTGGCGGTATTAGAGAACAGAACCGCGCAAAGGCAGCTTGGGTTTTGCCCAATTACTTTCACCTGAGCACAGCAACTGTCTAGGACGGCTGCATTCTCATCTTGAGCAGCAGTACCACAAGGTGCTAGCTTCATTGCTTCGTTATCAGGAGTAGATTTCCAACAAGGTCCTCCTGTTCCTTCAACACTTGCCAAACATGCAATTCCTATAATCGCAACAAAACAAATAATGCAGTTGATTTTCATCGAGCCCGTCATCTTCGTCTTCTTCTTAATTCACTTATGCACTCAAGTTGCATTATTGGCTAGAGATCCCCAAGATTTATAGGGTGGAAAAGTGAAAGTGTTGTTAAATGGAGAAAGCACTAAAACTTGAATGCCAATTCTTTTGTGATAGAATTGGACACATAGGGTGGTAGGTGAGTGATCCGTGTATATATATCATTAGGCATTCTTTTTAGGTTTTACACATGTTACCCTTTTAAACAAATTCTTCCTTTAGTTTTATCTTTTTAAAGCATCATTGGATATTGGATCATCCACTCAAATTTGGAAACCATCAAAACTCGCAAGGTGTACGATTGCTACCAAACCTTATAATTGTGAGTTGTGACTCATTTTGTAATCATAACGGTATATAACATGAAAACAAATTATAAGTTTTTTCTTACAACTATAAGTTTTACACAATGTGGATAGAAGTTAGTAAATATAATATATATAGTTATAAAACACTCCATTGTTTTCACTTAAAATAATGATTTTTCTTTTAGATAATTAAACGTGCTTCTTTCTTGTCGGTATCAATACACACATATTGCTAGTTTTTTTCTTTCAGTCGGCTTTTGTCGTAAGTAGTTATACCTTTTGTAGGGTCAATATTTTATATTGTTATTAGGATTGTATATGTCGTTCTATTTTGCTTTTAGTCGATGTATTACGTACTCGGTACGTTTATTTTGTACGGTTAAAATGTAAACTTTAGAGAAATGAGTACCCTATAAAAGGGTCACTTAACCCATTTCTTCACACAACCGTTTTACACAATTCCAGGAAATAAGAATCTTTCTTCCAACCTCTCCCTTTTTCTCTCTTTTATTTTACAAACTAAGATCCGAGATCCGAGTGTTGTTGCTGATTTACATTAACTAACAACACGGATTGATCCGAGTGTTGTTGCCGATTTGTTAGTTTTTAGACTAAATTCCTTTTAACTTTATTGCTAGTTTAGGTGCAATCTTTTCCAAAAATAAAAATTAAATAAAATCACTGTAGCAACTCGACTCGAATACTGTAGCGAATCGAGTCAAGTACTGTAGCAAATCGAATCGAGTCGAGTCACTGTAGCAAATCGGGTCTAGTACTGTAGCGAATCGAGTTGAGTCACTGTAACAACTCGAGTCAAATTACTGTTGCGTCACTGCAAAAAAAAACTTTAGTCTATTCAAGTCTTTTATGTGAAAAAAAAAATCTAATCTAATTAAGTTTCTAAAAAAATTCGATTTGAATTAAACGTAATCGAGGTTTCAAATTTAAAACAATCCTCAAAGGTAATCGAGTTTTTAGAGTCAAGTTTTCGAGTCAGTCAGGTTGAGTCAAATTAAAAAAACTGTCTTACGATCCTAAGCTAGATGGAAATATGGATATGCGGCAAAATCGAATGGAAACGTTAAAAGGAGATTTCGACACGTTTAAACATATTCAAGGAGAATCGATTGCCTCTCTCATCAACAGATTTGAGTCACTCATCACTATAATCAGAAGTGCCGGTATAGTTTATCTAAGATCAACATGAAGATGTTGAATTCACTACCTTACACATGGTGTATCAATGTGGTTACCATAAATAGAACCACAAACCTGAATACCATAACACTCTTAGAGTTGACTTCTGTAACACCCTGCCAAGGCGGAAATGCGGAATGTAAAGTATATTGATTCAACTGGAACACATTGTTTACAAGAGAATGCCAAACGTGCATTCTAAATTTACAATTCTTACAAAGTATAGTAGTACTATTACAAGATGATTAACCAAGAGGCTAAATAAGAATTCTAAATCTTCCTCATATAATCCTAGCAAGCAGTCCTCTATTTGCATATCCTAAAAAAGATGCTTTAAAACGTCAACTAAAAATAGTTGGTGAGCTCGCAAATTTAAGTTAACACAAAAATATCTTTAGTAAAAGCATTTACATTTCCTTGTAAAGTAGCTTTGTACAAATAGTTTCACTCTTTTCTTAAAATTATTTCATCAAAACATGAACGTTAGCAAATCACAATCCTTCTAAAACACTTATGTTATTATACCAAAATTTCTTTAATTTCACTGTTCATGTTCTAAAACCCAATTCATAAATATAAGTTACATTAACACTTCCATGTCAATGTTCACCATTTTGTTACAAATATATGTATGTTGCTATTTTCCATTTGTATATTCAAAATTCTATTTCAAAACAAACGACACATTGACATCCCATGTATATATTCATAATTTCATTTCAAAACATGCGTGAAAATGGCATTCCCATGTCTATGGTCACGGCTTCATTTCAAAACATACTTGACATTGACATTCCCATATCTATGTTCACAACTTCATTTCTAAACATACGTGCCATTGACATTCCCATGTCTATTACCTTCATTTCGAAACATGCGTGCATTGGCATTCCCATTTCTGTAATCACCGTTTGATTTCAAAACATACTTGACATTGACATTCCCATGTCTATATTCACAATTTCAAGTAAATTAACAATGATGTAGCTTTCAAATACTTAATCATAAATCTAATTCAAAACATTAGTAATATAGATTCAAAATCCGATAAAATATCATTTCATATTATGTATGGATTCTCTACTCATCATATGTCATGTTAATATGCAATAAATCACTTCTTTCGAAATCCAGCATAAGCCCATAACCTAGATGATTCGTCTCTGCTCCCGCTAACACCTTCCCGGGCCCGTTAGCTCTAACGTTTTATCGCAGAATGTTAGTACACAAACAAAAAATGACAATAACCATTCACATTTATATAGTTGGCACTACCAACCGTGAATGGGGTGGATGTCCCCGATAGTACTATCCCAATTGACACCAGCTCATATCACAAAGAGTTAAAGGTTAGGACATAACAAATAGGAGACTTAAGCGATAATTCTAACTTATGCAATCATTCAATCATCATTCATCTAAAGCACAAACATCCGAAATTGAGCATATCCTTCACTTAATTTCAAATCTATTACATAAGTAATTTACTTTCTCAAAAACAGTACAGGTAATCCTTTAAATCCAAACAAAGCTTTAAATATATATATATATAGGGATGGGTTCAATAGAAAACTCCTTTTAAAGAGAAAACTTGAAAACTCTAATTATGACCCTTAGATCTAGCCCATCAAAGGCTGAAAATAGAGGAAGGGAAAAAAATAATGGAGAGGTGGGATTTTGAATGGTCAAGGGTATATTTGGAATTGGAAAAATAAAAAAAATCAAAACGTGTCCTCGTTTACACTCTCCATCTTACATCAGCAAACCTTCTTCACTCTTCACCACATGAAAACTTAGGGTTTGAGCAATCAGTGGCAAAATCAAGCGCAAAATAGAGCATCGGTGGCAGGTAAACAATCGTAGTACCTAATCTCATATGTTACAAGCATCGACTAGTCATATTTCTCGTGCATTACCGAACGATACGCACATTACAAGTGCGATTAGGTGTCTACCGTGTCAAATGCGAACGAGCTTGTGTATGTTGCTTTAAATCGACAAACAATTGATGATTTCAGTTAATTTTTGTTCATGTTCTGCATGATTTGTCAGTTACTGCACATATGTATTACCTAAAATCTCGTGTTTGGCTGTATTTCGAGTCGATTAGGAACATTACAAGTGATGATTAGGTGTATACCGTGTCAAATACGAACGAGTTTGCGTGTGTTGCTTTAAATCGACAAGCAATATGACGATTTAAGTTAATTTTTGTTCATGCTCTGCATTATTTGTCAATTACTGCACATATGTATTACCTAAAATCGCGTGTTTGGTTGCATTTCGAGTCAATTAGGAACATTTCAAGTGACGATTAGGTGTAAACCGTGTCAATACGAACGAGCTTGTGTGTTTTGCTTTAAATCGACAAGCAATATGACGATTTCAGTTAATTTTTGTTCAGGTTCTACATGATTTATCAGTTACTGCACATATTCACATGTTTGGTTGTATTTCGAGTCGATTAGTAACATTACAAGTGATGATTAGGTGTTTACCATGTCAAATACGAATGAGCTTGTGTGTGTTGCTTTACATTGATAAACAATATGATGATTTCAGTTAATTTTTGTTCATGTTTTGCATGATTTATCAGTTACTGCACATATGTATTACCTAAAATCACGTGTTTGGTTGTATTTCGAGTTGATTAGTAACATTACAAGTGGCGATTAGGTGTATACCATGTCAAATACGAACGAGCTTGTGTGTGTTGCTTTAAATCGATAAACAATATGATGATTTCAGTCATTTTTTGTTCATGTTTCGCATGAATACTTAGTTATTGCACATACGTAGTACCTGAATCGCGTGTTTGGCTGTATTTCGAGTCGATTAGCAACATTACAAGTGACAAGTTAGGTGTATATCGTGTTAAGTACAAACGAGTTTGTGTCTGTTGCTTTAAATCGACAAACAATATGATGATTGCAGTTAATTATTATTATGATTTGTAAGTTACTGCACATATGTAGTACTTAAAATCACGTGTTTGGCTCCACGTTTTTGAATCGACTAGGCACGTTACCGTGCCAAATATGAACAAGTTTGTGTGTGTTGCTTTAAATCGACAAACAATACGGGGCTCTAAGTTAATTTTTGTTCATGCTCTACATGATTTGTCAGTTACTACACATATGTAGTACTTAAAATCACATGTTTGGCTCCACGTTTTTTAGATATGTTAGTCAAACACAACAATTTTACCGTACGTGTGAATATTCAGTTATAATGCACAGGTGTATTACATTATAACATAGATATGTTGATGTATATAATTGTATTTGTTCGCGACTGCGCACACACGATACCTTGATCACGTGTTTGGCTGTGCGTTTTTTTAGACATGTTAGTCGAACACTACAATTACGTACGTACATGTGAATATCTGGTTATAATGCACATGTGTAATACATTATAACCTTAATACGCTGATGCATCTAATCGTAACCGTTAAGAGTGTTACACCTATGCAAATACGTGAAACGTGTGTTTGGCTGCGCCTTTTTTGGATATATTAGTCGAACACAACAGTTTTATCATACATGTGAATATCAAGTTATAATATTGTTTCATAATTTAGGTAATAAAAAAAGATGAAATCAAGAACGTTCGGTTCATTAAATGCTTATGGACACAAATAAAGTAATTTAGCAATTATATGGCATAACAAGAAACAATCAAATTTCAGGAAAACGCAAATGAGGAGACGCAACACACGACCCGTCAAAGCCTATTAAGGTCCCAATAATGGAAGACGCCGAGCAAACAATTACAAAACCCAAGAAAGTGTGATTTGTATATAGAGAGACAAAAAACGGAGAAGGAACAAAGGACGACAAGACTGGTAAGTTACAAAATACATGTACTACATTACTGGCAGCACATTAATATGATACGCGTATTGCGTATGTGAACAAAACATAATAAATACGCTGTTATATTGAAACAGTTGACAATAACCCGTGTGGGCAAAAAAGGAAACAATCAGTGCTGTTATCACAAGTTTATATCGAACTGACATTAAATGTATTTTTTTCAGCCAAAGCGACCACGTACAGGGAAGTCAATGCGTACACCAAAACTGAAACAATTGACATTAGCAGACGATAAAGACACACCAGAGCGTAGAGGTGAGGAAATTAAATATATTGAAGACGAGGATAACATGCTGAATGATACGGATTATGTAGAATATGGTTAATATAATTAGTTACACGTGTACTACAACATTACAGACACATGCATTGGTGATGCATTATGAGTATACGTATTAGTAACGCATTGCAAGCACATTATATACACACGTTAATGTTGTAATGCATATGTGTACAAACAAAAAAATAATATACTTTTTGTCGTTGAAATTGCAGGCAAGAAAATGCACTGGCAAAGAAGGGAACGTGATATGACTCGGGGGAAGATGTTAGACCATGAAGAAGATGCTGATACAGGTAAATTTAACGAAAAAAAATATCAGAATTGCTTAGATTATGCTTAATATATATAGTTACATCTATGTACTACCGTATTATAATATGTGCTTTGATGATGTATCACAATTATGAGTATTAGTAATGCGTTACATGCGCATACTAGTAATGCATTACACACACATTATATGTAGACGTTAATGATGTAATGCATGTATGTATTGCTAATGTAGATGTATTATTACATATGTGAATTCTAGAGGTTACACACATATGAATTGTTAATCTATTAAATATGTGCATTAATTGTGCTTTTTACAGGTAGATAAAAATTGGGCATATGAAAGAAGTAAAACACAAAGAGTAGTTTTATGGCACGGGATACGGGCCTGATCGTCACCACATCAGTTATTCAAAGGCATCACATGGCTATCAAAAAAACTACGACGGGCGCTGTTCGGGAGCTAGGATTTGGAAAGATGTTGCATTTCGTTGTAAATGGTATTCCTGCTGCAATCGCGCATTTTATGGTTGACAAGTTTGACCAAGAGAAGATGGAAACATGATGCTTTAATATGCAATTTATGGTAGTAGTTAATGGGTGACTGGCATGTGATAATATTGGGATGTCTTAGAAACATTATGTTTTAATATGCATATTATATTTTAACCATGTGTATGTATTCCACATTGTTAAACAATACCAAATGCACGGCATATGCAGATTAAATATTGTATGCATTCACATATAATGTTGAAATAATATTGTATATAATGAAGTGCGCGTATATAGTGTTTAAAATGCAAGTAAAACAACTAATACACATATGCAGTACAAACATAGAATACATACATGCAATACATATATAATGACCAAAGCATTCATAACTCAATGAACATTCTAGTACAAATACTTAAACATGAAAAAAGTCAGTCCTCATCGATAAACCAACCACGTCTATTTCTCGTTGAATTCATCAGGTTAGCGTGCTTTCTCCAACCCATGATTTATGTGTGCATTTGTCTTTGAAAAAAATCCTCCAGTTAGTATCTCTAAATCTTCCCATATGATTAGGTATTCCTTTGTCCAAAACTATAAGAGCCTCAATTCAAGACCGACATTTATGTGTAATGTTTAGACATTGAGGTTGTTTGACATTTTCTGAAAATGTATGCAATCCAACATATATGTAGCAGCCAAACAAATTTGTAGCAACCCAATCCAGCATCTAATTCAACCAACCGCTTTAAGCCATTAATATAAACTCTACATAACTTAAAGAGTGGAAACAAACCATAAGAGTGGCAGCGTAACCAATGGAAAATCATATTTTAGTGTAATACAAGTCAACCATAAGAATATAACTTATTATCTATACAAACAAAGAAATAGATCATTATTAGTTTGTTACCATGATGTTCACGACACGGGCATCATGAAAAAAAAGTGCAAAATGAAATATTAAATTGTTAATCCGATAATCATATCGGCACCATGACTAATATGTTGACATGTAAAAATCAAGCCCAAAGATGCAATATGATCTGATCATAAACCGATACCGAAACAGTTCCTCGAATGGAATCTTTAAAATGTCCTTCATTTTGTGAATTATAAAGAGAATTATGCAAACAAATATAATGTTGACCAACTATTTTTTAAACCAACAAATGTTAATTCCTTATTACGTACGACAAACTAACGGAAAGCTAATTCCAAACTAGCATACGACAAACTAATGGCAAATTAATTCCACTATTCCAACAAAAGAATATTAAAACCTTCAAACAAATGTAATTCCAAAACAAATGGCAAACTTATAGTCCTTAAGATATCTACTTCTAATGTGATATCAACAAAAGACAAAGTCAACTGCAGAGCTCATGTCAATATCATGGCAATTCTGTCAACACATAGAAGATACAAATATCTAAAGGTAAGGATTATTCATAAAGTATTTTTGTATAGTACAAAATATGTAATAGTAACAATATTACATACATGCAATACTTGGTATTACACATTATTACACGTATGTAATACTCAATACCTAGTATTGAACATATGTAAACTAGGTACTGAACATGTATAACAATGTGATGCTGCATATCGTAATATTTCTTTTATTATTACATATATGTAATACTATGTATTACATATTAGTACTCATTTGTAATACTCATATATCTCCTAAAATTGTTGATGAATAACCAATTAAGCCATAAATCAATACATGAAGCAAACAAATTATGGCTTTTACGTGGTTAATAACCGTTTTTGACCTATAATCACCAGATTTTGGCTGTTTTTTTTACCTAGAATCACCTAATTCTAGCTATTTTGACCTAAAATCACCAAATTCTGCAATTATAGAGTCAATATTGATTGTAGAATGTGTAGATAGAGCAATATTGTCAGTTTAACAAGAAAATAATGAAAATCGGTAAAAACACACAAGATTAAGTAAGATAAAAGTCTGAATTCAAGAGTACCTTCGGATGTCATGTTTAATGGTTGAAATCAACAAGGAAGAGACACGATCTATGATTTATTTGATTAGGGTTCTTAATTATTAAGTTGTAACGATTCACGATCTACATGTGATTTGAGAGAGTCCATCACGCATTGGAAAGTTGTAGAGAGGAAGGTCGTACACAGGAAGGAAGCTGTCAGGTGTGTTAAAGATGTATTTTGGGTAATTTTACAAATATAACCCCATGGTTAGGAGTTTTTAGTTTTCTCCCTAACTAGGAGTTTTATCTAAATCCTTCCCCTATATATATATATATACACACACATATATATACATATATATATATAGAAGTATAGTTTGAAAACCCTTCTGGAGTTGAGAAAACCCGTGAAAACCCTATGTAACATCGTTTTTTTTGTTACATGTAATATATGTTGTTACATTTAATATAAAACATCGAAAACATAAAAAGAAATGTTTTGCTATATTTTTTTACATTTTTTAGTAATTTTTATATATGTTTTTATAAGAGAGAAAATGTAAATAAACTTTTACATTTTTTATTAACTTTAATTGTGGACCACAAGATTTAATCTTTAATTAAAAACATGTGGTTGAGAATCGGTTTCTAGAGTTTTCACAACTCAAGTGGGTTTTTATTCTAACCTAACCCTATATATATATATACATATATATATATAAATATGTATATATACATACATATATATATATATATATATATATTTCAGTAAAGCGATTACGTTTCAATAAACAAGTATAGTAACATCACTCATATAGCAGTACGTATCAGTAAAACAATTTATATCCATATTAAGCATGTTTCTCCCCCTGAGTTAAAAACTAAAAAGAGAAAAGGGGGTTACGAAATCACCTTTGGTACAAGTAAGTCACTTGATAACTTCTAGTAATGATTCACTAAAACCTCCTACTCGAGCCCTATATCATAATGGTTCTTAACTTAAAATCACCATTTTGTATATTCTTCTCTTCATTATTTTAGCCTTCTTATAGATTATTGTTTTCTTCCTCAAGTTTTCACTATTTCTTATCTCTTAATCATTCCCTAGATTAATTTCACCATTCGTTCATTTCAAGATTATTACATTACATCCTTTCATTTTGTACACTATGGCCATATTTTTTATTATTACATCTTATGATCACACAAGGGTTTGTAAACACATTTCCATAAATCTTGTGATTACTTTTGTAGTTAGTCATTCTTTAGCTTTAAACACTAGGATTAGGGTTTTCAACGATTATTACTTCACATCATAACTACTTTTGCAAATAGTTCCTTAGAATATAGTTTGATAAACAACTTTAATATAACTATAGCCATAGTTTGTTTAGACACATGTTACCGTTCATTTCTTATTCTTAATAGTGCATTAATCAAGCTACTTAACATGTGTTTAAACTATAACTAAGAACACATAAAAGGCATTATGGTTCGGTTATGTAAGTTGGCCATACAAACGGTGTTAGGTCCCGTTTTGTATGATTTAGTCTTTTGTATTGGTTGGATTATGTGTTCGGGGCCACTGGTCATTTTGTATGTACTGGGCCACGGTCCATTGTAAAGAAGCCCATTGGGCCTTGATGTGTTCTACTTCTCATGCATGTTTCCCTATAAATAGGAAGCATGCCATGAGAAGCAGGTGTTGGTTGTTCATTAATAGAAAACCTTTTGACAATCTCTCTAACACTCTTTCTCTCTCGGCTCTCTCTCTTTTTCTTTTTGTCTTTTACTCAACTTCTCTACCCGAACATAAACTCAAGATCCGAGACCTCTTGGTTGCTTAGTGTGATTTCCGCTAGCACTAAGTTAGGATGATCCAAAGACGTTGTTAGATCCACCCGAATAGGGACCTATAATTGGTATCAGAGCTTCGGTTCACTAATTGAGGGTTTTTGGATCACAACCTTGGGTTTTTGATCTTGAAAAGAAGAAAACAAGTGTTCAAGTGTTCTTGACAAGAAAAACTTCAAAAACAACAAAAACAAGAAAAATAGAAAAATACAAAAAGAATTGGGCAAAATCTTCATAAAAATGTCTTAGAAAGTGTTCTTGGTAAAAATATCAAGTCTAGATCTAAGAAGTTTTGGGTTAAAAGGTGTTAAAGCTTGGGTTAAGGGTTCAAAAAGTTGGTCAAAATTGATAAGGAACAATTTCGCTTTTCATGGCATAAAAGTTTGTGCAACAACCTTTGACCTAGTACGGATAAGATTAGGTGAAAACAGATCCCGAGGAAGATTTCTTTCAGAAAGTTAAAAACTGTTTCTCTTCGCTTAAGGGAATTTCGCTTCGCTTAAGACTCTTTCGCTTCGCTTGGATCCTTTCGCTTCGTACGAGACTCTTTCGCTTCACTTGGATCTGTTTCGCATCGCTTGGATCTGTTTCGCTTCGCTTGAAACTGTTTCGCTTCGCTTGAAGCAGTTGTGTGCGAAAAAGTTGACTGTTTTGAAGATTAAGCTCTATTAAAGGCTTGTAACTGATTAGACCATGGCTAGCACTGATTCAGAGCTGTTGAAGGGTTATTTGTTCTTAGAAAGCCAAGTAGGAACCCCTACAAAGCCTCCAAAATATATGACCTTAGATGATAACTTTGCAGATTTCAAATGGAGATTTATGAATTATATCTCTTTGACTGAGACTAATTTATTGAGATGCTTTGAACAAGGTCCCCATGTTCCCGTGACTCGCACTGATGCTGGGGAACAACTTAAGGCTCTAAAAAACTATGATCAAGCAGACAGGGACCTGTTAGCACAAGATAAAAAGGCCTATCTCATATTGACTGTTTGTCTTTCAAACGAAATCTCTTAAACTCTTCGTGAACACACAAGTGCCAAGGGTCTGCGGGAAACACTTGTTGAAAAGGTTGAGGGAAATGCCGAAATCAGGGAAAACAAAAAGGCCCTGTTAAAAGAATAATTCAATATGTTTAATCATCGTCAAGGTGAAGCTGTTTTGGAGTTGGTAAAGAGATTTGAGAAGTTGATGGTAAGAATTAGGGCTGCAAGTGTCAACATTGCAAATGCTGAGGTCAACCACAAGTTGATGAACTCTTTGCTATACAGCTGGAGTACAAATACTGTCACAATCAAGAGAACTACCAATCTAAACATGATGACAAACACTGACTTGATATCCACTATCAAGTCATTTGAAATGGATGAGCAGATGAGAATGAACAATCATCTCAGTTCACTGAATCAAGCTGGAGTGAGTACTGCCTCCTCGATGCCAACTGCTTTTATAAGCAAAGCTCAACCGAATGTGTATCCCGTGACCACTCCCAAGTACTCCTCATGTGTTCCTTCACAACCAACAGCATTCATCTCAACAACAAATCAATCAGATTCTTCCAATACAAGCTCGTTCCAAAAGGCGGTCGGCAGTGCAGTTGCCCAAGCCCTAAAAGCTCAAGGGATTTCATCATCTTCAAAACCTCAACCAAGCAAGCCTTCAAGTTTCTGTGAAGCATTACCTATGCTAAATGACACCAACATCGCAATAGTTCACGCTTTTCTTTCAAGCCATGAAGAGTTGATGAAAGGAAATCTATTGCCACCACAGTTTGAAGCTGGAGACTTGAGGGATATCAATCAGAAAGATCTTGAGAAGATGGATATCAAATACCAGATGGCAATGGCAGTGCAAAGGGCTACTAACTTCATGAAAACGTACGGGAATGATAGCTTTAATGATTCAGACAGGAAAAGGATCGGGTTTGATAAGTCAAAGTTGCGTTGCTACAACTGTGGTGAGATGGGTCACTTTTCCCAAGAATGCACGAATCCTTCAAAACCTGCCAATGATATTCGTGTGACTGAGGTGACAGAGGAGGAGAACGGCAAGGCTGCAGGAAAAAGGCATGAGATGCAGAAACCAAGAAGCTCTTCACAAAGAATTGGAGGTCATCCACACAAGGGCAACTCAAACTCAAACTCAAAAGCCCTTGTCTCCCAATCGGAGGGCCAAGTTGGTGTGGATTGGGATGATCATTTCCAAGAGCTGCAGAATCCACTTAACATGGCTGGTATGGCTCTCACAGACAATGAAGCTTCCTCATCTGCTGCTACAAGTTCTGATGCATCACCATCAGACGAGGTAAAAAGAAATCTATGCACTGAAGCTTGCGTAAATAAATTTACATATTATAGATATCTTCAGGATGAAGTTTTGAAAGAAAATGCAAAACTTCGTCAACTAAATGCTGAATATGTAAAGGCTGACAAGATATATGTTGAAAAGATTAAAACACATCACGATGATGTTGCAAATCTTAAACTTAAAATCTTTCAAGGAGAGCACAATGTCATCTATTACAAAGACATTATAAATAAATTAAAAGATGAAATTGAAAAGTTGAAACTTGATCTTTCTGATAAATGAGAAAAAGAAAAAAAAGTTGAAAGATTTGAGGCATCATCTGAACAATTAGATGATCTTATCAAAGCTCAGAGAAGTACTAAAGTTAAAACGGGACTAGGATGTGATTACTCAGCGGTGCCTCCACCAATGAATGATAATTACACTTGCCTACCCCATTTTAGCTATAATACTGCTACTGATGAAGAGATGGCATATAGTATTGGTAAAATACCAAAACTAGTGAAATTCGTTTCAGCCGCCTCTCCATCAACAGCACAAATTTCGTCATCTGATAATTCTAACGTCAACATGTCTTGTGTAGCAGGTGATGTAAGTGGTGAGAAGGTTAACCAGGATTGTAAATCAAAGGGAGAGTTAGAACCACGTTTTGAATCCTGTGTGGGTCTAACAAAAACCATTAACAATCCTGTTTGTAACAAAGTGTGTGAATCATTGATAGGAAGTTTAATGTCTAGATCAAATGGTGTATTTTGTGAATCATCAAGTGATGACAGTTGTATAAATGTTTGCAATGAAAGTGAATGTTCCTCTTCTGATTCAGAATATGAAACTATATTTGATGAAACTGTCAAAATCAAGGTTAATGAACAGACTGGTCAAAGCTACTCATCAACTGATAATAAAATTGAGAACTTAATAAAAGAGAAAAGTTAGCTTTGAAAATGAAAAACTGAGCACTTCATGTAAATATGTGCCACCCAAGAAAACTTCATTTTCTCAAAATTCAAATTATAACAATAGTTCTCAATTTTATGATCAGTGTGATAGTACCTTTTATTACTCTCGACAGAAACCTAGGCAATCAAATCATTTTGCAACTCATCATTCAAATGCTTTCAATTATAAGTCAGATAGAGGTCACCAACATGTTAACCAAACAACATCACCTCATCCCTCATATCTCAGCGAGCAAGATGTCTATAAATGTAACCAAAGAAAATGTTGCTTCATTTGTGGAAATCCGTCTCATCTTACAAGACATTGCAAGAACTGGCACAAACAACAAAGAGACTTCAACAGTTAGTTTGGTCAGACATTTCCTGGGTATAATGCTCAAACCAAGAAAATGTCTAACCAAACTTGCACTTCAGCTGGTGAGACAAATTTAAGATCCAAAAGAACCGAAAAACCCAAGAAACCATTTTGGCTAACCCAAAGAGAAAGAAAGCGGTTAGCTAAGGGTTCTGAAGCTGAAAAGCCTAAGAGCCCTTCAAAGGTTTTCTCAAAGGCTAATCAAGAAGATTTTGTGGTTAAGCCTAAACCAAAACGAAGGCAATCCAGAAAACTTTTCAAAAACCGAGGAAATCATAATTCAAGTTCCTCGAGGGATTGTTCTTCAGATTCTGATTCACCAAAGGATTACATTTTCAGAAATCATAAAATTAAACTTGGTGATTTTGTGTTTAACCTTCCCAAGACAAGAGTGTCTCGGGAAACCCTCCACTGACTGTTTCTTCGTGTGTAGGGTTAGCCTGGACGGCCTGTCAACAGCATTTGGTACTTAGACAGTGGTTGCACCCGACACATGACAGGAGACGAATCGTTGTTGTTAGACATCAAACCATTCAAAGGTGGTCACATTTCCTTTGCCGGTGATATTGGAGGAGAGATAACCAAACAAGGGAAGGTCTCAAATGGCTCTTTGACATTTGAAGAAGTCAATCTGGTGGAACAGCTCAACCACAACCTGCTAAGCGTCTCTCAGATCTATGATAAGAAATTTTCAACCCTATTTACTGAAAATGAATGTCTCATTCTGAAACCAGGTTTTAAAGTCCCGGAAGAATGGATTATGATGGGTACTCCGAGGCACAACGATGCCTACATTTTAGACATGAGAAGCAATTATTCCATGCGGTTTGCTTCTTGCTTGATGTCCAAGGCCTCGGAGAACGATTCATCCTTATGGCATCGAAGGTTGGGTCATGTCAACTTTAAGAACTTGAACAAGTTGGTTAAAGGTGACCATATGAGGGGTTTGCCAGTAAAATCCTTTCACTGTGATGAAAAATGTTTATCTTGCTCTAAATGCAAACAGCACAAACTCCCTTATAGGCCCAAGCTTGTCAATTCCATCAATTCCACTCTTCAGTTGTTACACATGGAAATTTTTGGTCCAATTCAACCAATGGCAATAGGTCGAAAAGCCTATTGTCTGGTTATTACTCATGACTTTTCGCGTTTCAGTTGGACATTTTTGTTAGGGCACAAGGACGAGACGTCACATTTTCTGCTCAGGTTTATTGTGTTGGTTGAGAATCAACTGATAAGAAGGTGAAATGTATCAGAAGTGAAAACGGCACAGAATTCTGCAACAAGGTGGTGAATGAATTCTGTCAAAATAAGGGAATTGTTCATCAACTCAGCGCACCTTACACTCCTGAACAAAATGGGGTGGCTGAGAGAAGAAACTGTACTTTGGTGGAAGCTGCTAGAACAATGCTCTCATATTCAAAACTACCATTGATTTTCTGGGGAGAAGCCATCAACGCTGCCTGCTTTACCCAAAATCGTGTGCTGCTGAACAAAAGACTGAATAAGACTCCATATGAAGTCTTCTATGGATCGAAGACAAGGGTAAATTTCTTCAGAACGTTTGGATGTCCGTGTACCATTCTCCAAACACATGTTGGAACGACTTCCAAGTTTGTTGAAAAGGCGGATGAGTGCTACTTTGTTGGTTATTCTGCTGATAAAAGTGCTTATCGTGTGTATAACAAGAAATCAAGAGTAATCTTGGAATCCTTCAACATTGATTGGTAAGAGTTAAACCCTACTGATGCACACAATGGTCCGGATTGGATGTTTGATTATGAAGGATTGTTCAAGCAGTTTCATGGAATGTATATGACACCCGCTGCACAAATAGTTTCACCTGTTGCTTCTCCGCTTGTTCAACTAGATGATGATCAGTCTATCCTGATGCATGCTGTTTTGAAAGATCTTGGACATGTTGACATAGCTGCTGCTGCACCCGTACTGAATGTACAACCAATGGCTAACCACCATGTCCCGATTGGTAATGAGTAGCCCTCTGCCGACATCACTGAAATGCAAGCTTTTGAAGACATGACTGATTCAGATTCTGACTCATACATGTCAGCAGACAACAACTAAAATGTTCAAGTCGATCAAACAGATCTGCCTCCTGCAGAACCAAGTGTGGTGGAATCTGTCCCCACACCTCCCTCAGAAGAAGACAATCAAGGTCCTGCAATGGAGGCTGATGCATCATGTGGGCAGGTGCAACCCAATCCGAATGAAACTTCTGATAACACCAACACAACTTATGTTCCCAACTGTTGCTGTTCCATTCTATGACAACCTATAGGAAGGTCCCATTGCTGAAGAACATTTGGTTGAACCACAAGAAGATGGAACTGATCCTCAACAAAGTGTTTCTGTCCCTGCGACCACTGTCATGCATCCCATAGAGAGCCTGTCCATCCAACTTGAGGCCACACCAGTCGAGCATGTCGACCAAATTCCACAGCTGCCAATTCATCGTCGACATCCGAGTGAGAACATCATCGGAGATCCATCCGCTGGCATCCAAACACCCAGCACTTCCGGTAACATTAACAGATGTCTTTTTGCTTGTTTTATCTCTAAGGTGGAACCCAAGGACTACAAAGTCGCACTGAAAGACAACTCCTGGGGTAGAGGCCATGCAAGAAGAGCTGTTACAGTTTCAGAAGCTGAATGTTTGGAGGCTAGTAAAGAAACCAGAAAATAAAAGGCCGATCGGAACGAAATGGGTGTTCCGAAATAAAAAGGATGACAAGGGGGTGATCATCAGAAACAAAGCCCGACTTGTTGTACAAGGTTTTTGGCAACGTGAAGGTCTTGATTAAGATGAAGTCTATGCACCGGTGGCTAGACTAGAAGCAATTCGCATCTTTCTGGCATATGTCTTGTACATGAACTTCAAAGTATATCAAATGGACGTGAAGACTGCTTTCTTATACGGGAAAGTAAAAGAAGAGATCTATGTCTGTCAACCTCTAGGTTTTGAGGATCTAATTCATCCTGATCATGTTTACCGCCTTGACAAAGCACTATATGGTCTTCACCAAGCACCTCGTGCTTGGTATGCCACACTGGCTGATCATTTGGTGAAAAATGGTTACAAGAGAGGAATCATCGGGTATTGGTTGGTCCCGTTTTGTATGATTTAGTCTTTTGTATTGGTTGGATTATGTGTTCGGGGCCAACTGGTCATTTTGTATGTACTGGGCCATGGTCCATTGTAAAGAAGCCCATTGAGCCTCGATGTGTTCTACTTCTCATGCATGCTTCCCTATAAATAGGAAGCATGCCATGAGAAGTAGGTGTTGGTTGTTTATTAATAGAAAACCTTTTGACAATCTCTCTAAAACTCTTTCTCTCTCGATTCTGTCTCTCTTTTTCTCTTTGTCTTTTACTCAATTTCTCTACCCGAACATAAACTCAAGATCCGAGACCTCTTGGTTGCTTAGTGTGATTTCCGCTAGTACTAAGTTAGGTTGATCCAAAGACGTTGTTAGATCCACCCGAATAGGGACCTACAAACGGTTTTGGCTAACCCTAAGCTTATGGGTGGATAATCAAACTTACAATTAATGAGGGGAACTAATATATGGTGATGAGCCTTAGTTGATCTGCTCCTCTTTGCCTTCCTTCTTACTTCTCATTGCTAGATCCTTCCTTGTTCAACCCGAAATTAAACAGCTTAGTGTATGTAGAAGGTGCATCATCTAAGGCTAGGTTCAGGGTGGAAAACGGGTTCTAATGACTATGAAATTTTAGTATGGTAAACTTCAATGATCTCCTAGGAAGTAGGAAAAAGAATTAAGTGATTTGGAGTTCGATTTGTGCTTCAAAAAAAGAGGAGAATAGAAGATAGATGTACAGCTCCAGATCTGCGCAGTTCTTCCATACAGCTGGTTCGGTGGTCTAAACCTCATCCAAATTGAGTGATTCCAGTTGGAGGTTTTAAGGAGGAGGTATGAGCTTCATATCCAAGTTGTAGATCGGAATTTGGGTGTGTGGATTGTGATATATAATCGTTTTCACTGGACTTATTTTCTGGACAGCAGCTGAAATGGGGCTAGAAGTGTTTTAGTGAGGTGTGGTGCAAGAATGAAGTGAACTAAACTCTGATCCAAGGGTCTATATTACAGCTGAGAATGTATGTTTCTTGGCAGCTCACAAATCGTGTAAGTATGTGTGACTTTGTGTTTGTTTTAATCTCTTGATCATGATAGTGACCATGCAAGGCTATAAGTGGCCATATGCAGGTCCTTGGGAGTTTAACTAGAGGGCATAAGACTTCTTTTTAGCTTTGTTTTCTGCACACATATAGCTGGTAGTGTCAAGTTTGACTTTAACTAGAGGGCATAAGATTTTATACTACCTCTTTCTCACCTCTTGATAGTGACTGTTTAAGGAGGGATCACAAACAAGAAGTTTTGCACCCATATTTCTCCCTTGGGAGGGTGTGCAATCCTTTTCTCTTGATAAGAAGTTCCTTGTGGTCAACTTATACCATGCATTACCTAAACCGAATTTTCATGTATACTGCCTAAATTGTAACGTACTCCGTAAAGCATTCTTGTTCTTTGTTTAAAATGTTTTCTCATGTCTTTTGTCATCATAATCAGGCTCGGGAACCAGTGTTCAGATGGTCCCAAGTAAGACATACCTAATTCATCAATGAAGCCTTAATGTTCTAAGTTCTTGTCCATAAGTATTAAATTACCAAGCTTGTCGATTATTTCAAGGGCGAGGCTTGTTTCCAAGTTTTCTCTTTATATGTTACCTCCGCTAGTCTTGGTCTTGTGGCTGTAAAATTGCCAAGGGTCATGACACAAGCCTTAGTTATTCTATCTAGCATATGTTGAGTTAATTATAACACGTACACTACCATAACATGTTGCTGCCTCAATCTCGTTCGGTTCTCCTGGCATCATTTCAATCTACCATTCATGATTATTATAATTCTTTCAATATTATTATAGTTTCTATATCATGACACACTAGGATGTCATTAAATAGTAGCTCGGCTTATCATTCTTGTTATCGTAAACATGTTGTCATAAAAACATTGCTTTTTCTAAAGCATTTATCCAAGCCTTCACATAATCATGTGCTTTCCGGCACATAACATATATTTGCCTCTTAATCCTCCAAGATAATGGTCTATTCTTTAACCATAAATCCATGTCTTTCAATCCAATTCACACAATCACAACTCATCAAAGCACATCATTAACTATTAATTCATTATTTTATTAGTAGATATTCAAGCAATTATACAAGAGTTAATAATCATATGCTTTTCACATAATATCTAAAAGCCCTAGATTGAGGAATGTCACAACTTCTACCATCAAGTCTTTTCAAATAATGGATGATAAGCTCCGAATGAACAATCAGTCCAAATAAAATAAAGTTATGACAAGTGTTGCATGTGGAAGCAGTCATGCATGTCCCATCCTTTCCAAGGTACACACAAATCTAAGCACACAAACTTGCATTCATAAAGTTGAGTTCTATAGATATAACTATGACATTATTTTAAGAGAGAACTCAAAGTTAAAAAGTCTGAATGACCAATATGTTAAAGCCGATAAGATTTACACCACCAAGATTAAAAATCACCATGACGATGTTGCTACTTTGAGAGTAAATATTTTTCAATCACAAAAGGA
>NW_027497894.1:0-98170 GCF_021521415.1 Bidens hawaiensis
AAATCTAATATAAAAAAATAAAATTTATATAAATAAATTCTACGGTCTAGTTCGGTTTTTTACGGCCGGTTTTCAATAAAAACCGTAAGCCAAACCGTTCATTACGGTTTGAAAATTTTGAAGCCGACCGAACCGAACGTAAAAAAAAAACCGACCGCGAAGCCAAACCGATGATCGGCTTGGGCGGTTTCGCAGTTTTAAACCAATCACTGAATTTCGACCCAACCCAACCCAACCCATTTGCCACCCATAGTACTGATTATGGTTAATAAAACAATCATTTAGTTTCCATAACAATCCTTATAAAATAGATGGGAATTTTAAAATCCCATGAAATGTGGGATTTGATGGGATTTAGTTTTCATTTCCATTCTTTCATTTAATGAAACAAATATATCAATTCATTGGATTTAAAATCTTATTCCTTAGAATCCCTTCCAAATCTTTGAAATGAACAGGGCCTAAAGATATCCAAACCTCTACAAATTTTAGTAAAACCTACAGTTCGGATTGGTCTCATGGTTAGATGGTCGTGAACATTGAGATTGTTAGTAAATTGGTTTGCTAACATAACAATATGCCTTCTGTTAAAACATCACAAGAAAAACCTCTTGGTGAAAAACTCTTTATTCCTTGATCACTTAGCTTATCAACACATAGTACCGTGTTTATGAAGGGCTCTACGTACATTATTTCTTAGCATCTTGGAAACTGATTCGTCGTATGTTCTATGTTACGGAGGATGAAGATCTTAAAGAAATTGCTTGCTTTTATGCACTACCCAATAATTATCAAACTCAACATTCCAAACATCAGATTTTTAATCTTGATGCAAACTATAAACCAAACAGCTTTATTAAGAATCCATACCATGTTAATAATATAATGGTATGGAAATCTAAGATTTGTTGCTGTAATAAGGTCAAATGAATAAATAATTTAGTCAGTCTTGTGTGTATATATATATATATATATTAATATATGCATATTTTTACACTTATCTCTTCTCTTCATGATCAAATTTGTAGTCTAAACCCGCTCCATATTTCCATGCCTCAAGTTTCCTTTTCCATTTATACTTCTCCTCGGTTGAATAAGTATCAATCGAAGGCCTAACAGAACGTTAAAAAACATACATAAGATCGCTTTACGATACAAAAAAAGACTTATAATATCACATGTTAATCATCATAAAAGATAATACCTTATTAATGGGTCAACATATATGGAAAGAAATGTATAAGAGCCCAAAAGGGTAAAATGTCCTAGCCAGTCAATCAACACTGGTAACCCAACCTGTTGACCAAAACTTTGACTAAATCTTTTAACTTTTTTGTTAAATGTAAATCATGTAGTTACTTGTCTGTTATTTACCTGCTTAAATATAGAAGGAAGGATTTGAGGTTTTGTTAACATAACCAAGCCTAGTGTCTTCACGAGAGGACCGAATTGTATGACGTCCTGTAACCGTCAAATAAAGTCAAAGTCATAAGCAAAAGTCAAAGTTGATTTTCAGTTGAGAGCATGACCTAACAAGTTACCTGAAGAAATGGTCTTAGCACTGGGTCGCCTAGCCTCTGTGGAAATACTGTGAGCAATTAACTAGTAATTCAAATATATAAAAGTTAAAAAAGTAAAGATATTATGCCTGCATGCTCTGGAAATTGGCATAGAGAAGGTCGTTGATGAAATCGGGTGGGACCCCAGCTCGTTTTCTTGCTGACATGGCTCTTTGGAATAACCAAGAAGCACTTAAATTGGGCTGAAATATAAATTTCATTTAAACAAAATATTAATATAAGCATACATATAATATAGACAGGAGTAGATGCTGTATTGCTGACCATGTATGGATTCAATAATGACAGATTTTCAGAGTCCAGAAGATTTCCACTGATTGCTTCATGTATTCCTGAAATTTATTCCAAATAAGATGAGCCCCTGAGCATGAAAAGGATTACAGTTTTGACTTTTTAGTTGACTTGAACCGGTTCCATATTTTAATCACCATCTGATAGTCTTCCAAGATGCCTGGTCAAACTCCCGAAACCACCAAAGGAAACCGGAGACTGTATGCCACTAGCATCACCAAACTGCATTCAATAATAATTGATAAAAATATAATAATGGGAATTTGGAAATGTGAATTAGAGTAACTTCAAAAGATATGAGTATCACACCTGTAGAATACGATTGAAAGCTGCTGGCAATGGACTGCAGATTCATTCTCCGATGAGAAAAACGAGTCAGTCAGATATTTAATTTTAATGAATATGAAGATCTTATAATTAACAATAACTTATAACTTTCACTAAGTAGCATTTTGTACCTGTCATGAAAGGTAGGGAAAATGCCATAAATAACTCGTAAAATCTCTAAATCATCGAAAGAGACTTCCTGGATGACGTACAAAACATTTCATCAATATATATTATTATATTAACATGGAAACATGTCTAACCAAAGTTATCTAAATCATCCTAGCAGACTATCGATAAGTCATGGATTACCTGATACTTAGGCATCAAATCCCAGTAATCTTCTAGCAACTCTTCCAGCTTTGGGCTACTAGATTGAGGTTCAACATAGGTAAACATATAAGTAGTCCGATCCAACGGTCCAGAACCAGCAGGGAATGCCTGTTGATTTAACAAAAAAGATGGACTTGCAGATTAAAAAAACACGTCATCAATACATTTTCAAACAAGATAATCAGATAATTAATTACCTCCCAAAAGTATTGTGCTTGTGAGTTTCCAACCGGCTTCACCTCAGCACTGCTAAATATCACATCACTTCTAGAATTTTCCTTGAAACCACGACAACAAGAACCGACAACAAGGCATACACCATCAGGCTTTCTGTTTCCTCTAATCTGTTGTTAGATCATGCCAAAATCAGCTTACAGATAGATTATGATTTAATGATTTATGATCAAACTACATACTTTATCAATATTACCTGCTTTAGCACTGGTGAAAAGTTTCCCATTGCATCAATTATGAGACTAGCTGACAAAATCTTTCCTTCCACTAATTGCAATACCTTCAAAACCAAACTTATTATATGCACACATTTTGTTTCATTCGAATCAATTAACAAAACGATATTGCATTAGATATCTTACTGCTGTATCTTGATAAACATTTATGCTAGACACACTGCAACCTTCATAGATTACTCCACCAAGTGAAGTGAATCTTTCCCTCATAATATCTATAAGTTTAGCAGGCCTACAAGTACAAAATTATATTAAAATTAATAATTAATAAAATTCTTGGAAAACTAGTAGGAGATCTTACGATACACCAAGGTTAAGAATATTTGAAACCCATATCTCTCCTTTACTCTCAAACCCACATCGGTTCTGCGAATTACAAATTAACGACACCTGAGTTTAAGTAATATGAAGTTATAAACCAATCATCATTCAAAGTTTTGATTTTGTTACAGGGTTAAACACTGAAGTTGTAGCCCGATCAATGTCATCTTCTGTTAATATTCCAACTTCAACAAGTTCCAAAAGCTCTTTCCTTGATATATTCCACTCTTGTTCTCTCTAATAATATAGTAAATTAACATGTTAAGTTAATGATTCATATTAAGTTAATAATAGCAACCGGTGACAAGCAAAAACAATTTACGTATATACCCCTTTTAGTAAGTTCCTTTCAACAACTCCTACTTGCAGGCCTTTCAAACTTAAGGCCGTGGCAATGAAGATCCCTAAAGTACCCCCGCAAACCAGCACATCGAACTTGTTCACTTCTTTGTTCGTCGTATCGGACTGGCTAAACAAACCAGGGGTATTTGTGACAACTTGCCTAGGTTCTTGAACTACTGTAATTTATAATTAATCAATATGTTGGCGTTACATTTGGCTAAATTGTAGCAAAAGATTAATAATTTTAGAAATTAAAATTTTGAAATTGACCTGTTTGATCAGAGCAAATGCTAGACCATAAATTATCCAATCTCTTCAAAGCTTCATACGAGTAAGCCCCGCCCGCACCACCGACTTCTCCGCCTACTGAAATGCTCCCCATTATCCTCTACACATGCCCAAATTAAAAAAAAAAAAAAATGTTCAGCTAGAACTTAAATCAAACAGTTGGTGTGCATAAACAAGATTCTTGAAAAAATGGTTACTTGGGTTCGTGAAGACAGTGCTTTGGGCTGCAAAGTAAGCTTCTTTGGTCTTTGGATGTTGTAAACAAAAGGGTGTTTGGAATAGCCATTGAATTTTGATGGGTGTGGTTGAAGTTGAAGTTGAATTACAATCATTGTTTGGGATTCGTAAATGGTTTGAGTTACACAATATGTTAACCGTTCAATTGGATATGTGTACGAGCATATTACACGTTAAAGCAAGCATTTTCTGATAATGATCGGATAAACCTTGCGGGAAAGATCAAGCAATCGCCAGCAAGTTATGAAATATGTTGGCTTATATTTTTAGCCCTTCAAGTTCAAGCTACATCTTTATTTTTAGTACCTTTTTTTTTATGTTTATAAAATTTCCATGGCTCGGTAACCAGGCAACAAGTTGCGTCACAACCTGAATAGAGTAACTAATTCTATTAAAAACAAAGTTTTGGTTATTAGGGGGCGAAAAATTGTTATGACCCGCTCGACGCTATTCATAAATTCCACAGTCTCAGGGAGTCTGGTACAAGGAAACCAAATGTATCAAAAGCAAAAGGGATAAGAACAGTTAATTCTCTAAATAAGTTTTCTCGTGCTTAGCCACTTTGCATGATTCCACTTTCATCACAACTTAGCCCGCAACAAACTCATTGTCCCAAAACTCTACAAGAGGTGACACAAAAGGGTGTTTTCCCACTGCCCACCCAAACACGATAATATCTTATTTGCCCAATACTTATTTATGAATTATGTCTACAATTAGAGGTGCACAAATTGGGTCTTCAAATACCCGGGTTCGGGTATGATCGGGTATTGAAAATCGGGTATCAGCAATACCCGGGTCGGGTTCGGGTCCGGGCATTCTCTCTAAAAACCATACCCTATGCATCGGGTCGGGTATCGAACCGGGTATTTGAGTACCCTATTTTCGGGTATTGAAAAAACCCTATTTTTGGGTTTTTTTTTTGTTTTTTTTTCGGGTTTTTTCATGTATAGATTGGATTTC
This sequence comes from Bidens hawaiensis, assembly GCF_021521415.1. Classification (NCBI taxonomy): domain Eukaryota; kingdom Viridiplantae; phylum Streptophyta; class Magnoliopsida; order Asterales; family Asteraceae; genus Bidens; species Bidens hawaiensis. The sequence goes on from NW_027497894.1 coordinate 5,153, forward strand.
TTTAAGGGTTACAATTTTTAGGGGTATTTTTGGGTATTTTTCAGGTATTTTTTGGGTATTTCAGGTATAGATCGGGTATTTGAAAAACCCGGTTTCGGGTATTGGAAAAACCCAATTTCGGGTATGGAACCGGTTTCGGTTTTTGGGTATTACCGAGTATAAATCGGGTCCTATTCCGGGTACGGGTTTTGGTACTGAAATGCATACCCTATCCGTACCCTACTAGTAGGGTCGGGTACGAGTTCGGGTATTAAATAACTAGATATAAAAAACCGGTTCCGAGTATTTTTTCAGGTTCGGGTTTTTTGTCACCTCCATCTACAATCGGGAGTGGTTTATTTTATTTTTGGGCCCATACTGGATCCGGTTCACCACTTGAGGCCCAGTAAGCGCTTTTGGCAAGTTGGTCCACCGGTCATCGTGATTATCAATCGGTTATCGCCGCATGGCCGATCGCAAACGCAATTGCGTCAGGAAGAATAGCCTGTACTTATATTATATTGAATCAAAATGTAAGGTTTTTATTATTTTTATTTATTGATCTCTATGATTTGTTTTTGGTGAACAGTAAGCGTAAAAGGTCATCATCAGCTAATAAGGGGAGCATATATGATGTAAGATCGAGTTTGTGTTCTATTTTTTATGAGGCATGGTTAGGTGCCACAAGCACGTCATTTTAAATATGTTTCTTTTTATCATAAGTTATACGAGCGTCAATCCTATTTCATAGCGTTGCACTTGGTTTTGCTACCTAGTTGTACGTAAAGCTTAAGGATTTACTTAATTTATTTGCTGTGATTGTTTTGTTTAGTTAAGAGCATTCTCAGCCCATTCCCTATATTTTTGTGAGGGGGATTTGTAAATTTTATGATATGGTTATCAGTAGTTGTGACTAGATGAGAAAGAAAATTTATATGGGAAAGTTAAATTTGGGGATTTACTGTTCATACCGTATAATCTTTTAATATTTTCTAAAAATGGTTGGAAGTGGAGGAAAGAGAAAGAATAATGATAAAGGTATAAAAAGTATCATTTAATTAAACAGGAGAGAAAAAAACAGTGATTTTTAGTGTAATTATATGATATATATATGGATATAGGGTTGGGAATGGGTTGGGAATGCTCTAAGGAGGGTGAAATTGATAGCGGCAAGCCTTTATCAGCGTGGACAGCACAGTGCCTTTTATGCAAAAGGTGGGCCTAAATACAATATTTCAGGCTTTGTCCCTTTGAGAGACCCAATTAAGAATAAGTTCCATGATAAGATCGGACTATCTATGGACCAGGTTTTTGAGATTATGAGACTTATTCACTCACGAAAGACGCCTACTCCAGAGACATTTATGCAATGGGATGAGAGTATGATGTCATTCTATTGTAAAATATGCTCTTGTTTTGGCATCGATTATCAGCATCTAGAGGCTGCTTCCGAGGATGATGTGGTTTTGATGAATATGGGAATAAGAACCAACCAGGTTGATGTGCTTTTGAAGAGTATGGAAGGAAAACGAGCCCAGAAGATCCGGTTCTACTTATTTTATATTTATTCCGAATGTTAGTTTTCTACTTGAATTGACATGACTAATTATGTGTTTTTGGTGAACAGTGAGAGGGTATCATCAGCTAATAAAATGGCGGTTGAAAATATCTTATCGAACGAGGATGTAAGAACAGAATTATATATCAATGCAGAGACCAACAAGTCAAAGCTTGATTAATTAGAAGCTGATGTTACCGTTCTACAGAATTACATGAATGAGCACATGAGGAAGCTTAGCAGCAGCGATGAGGCTTTTGTACTAAGAAAAAGATACGCAAGATTTTACGCCTTATTCGGCCACAGAGATTACCTCCTCAGACCATGTTTGCTCAATGGAACGAGTCTAATATCATTCTATCGTAAAATGTGTTCTTGCTTTGGCATTGATTATCAACATTTGGAGGCTGCTGCTTAATTTTTAGGATTATGCTTGTGATGCACATTACAAGTTACGACTTCTACATTGTTCACCACAGTGGACATGGTAAGTCTGATGATAATTTTATGTTACACATGAAAAATTGGTTTTGATATGATTTAAATTCACAATGTTCTATGATATATTCTTTCCTGCATGCCCTTTTATTAACTTTTTTATAACAGTTTCAATTATATTTAGTGTTGTTGAAAGCTTTTATAGTTCCAACTTCCAACTTTGGCTCAGTATTATGATTAATAGTTTTTAGTCATTGTAAACCATATATTTGTGAAGAGAAGCACACACGTGACACATATATTTGTGGTCTAATTTTGGAGCTCAATTTTTATTTTTAATGTTTATTAATATTTTCTTTCAGGATTTTTATAGCAAGAATCTTTTAGGGGAGAAGTGGTGGGTGACGGTCCCTAAAGGTTTTTCGTTTTTTTTTTTTTTTTTACTTTTTGAATTGTCAAGTTAATGAGAATGTCAAAATCATTTGGAAGGCGTTAGAAAGAATAATAGAATATGCTTTTCACAAAATCCATAGAACATCAAGAACTTATTCTTGATAGATAAGGGTGTGCATAATGTACCTTTTTTCTGGTATGCAAAAAGCCAAAAAGTGCGAGCATCTACCATTATTGCAAGGAGAGCTTCCTGGAAAATAGAGTTGAGAATCCATAATCTCACATACATCATGCACATACATCATACATTTTAATTGTAGTGAATCGAATATGTAACACAATATTCATATGCATAATTTGCATGGATTCTTATAACATTTATAAAAAAAAAGTTCCAAACCGCAACAAGTGATCATAAAATGTTTGTTATCCAGGTTGCATTATTGCGGATAATGTTGTCATTTGGTAAAAGTATCGATTTGCTTCAGTTTGTTGTCCGTATATTCAACCAGAAAAGGAAGTGGTGTAAGATGTGCTTGGCTTTTTTATGTGTTACACAAGGTTAGATACTTGGATGTGCATCCATTTTTGTTCTTTATTCAAATTTGTAATTTTGTGACATTCTACTTGAACAAGCCATATATGCATGGATAAATATGCTAGAATAATTATCCTACTAAGATTTGCCACACAGTATTTTTAATTTTGAGCTTTTAGGATTGTAGCATTGACTATGCAACTTTTGATTAAATGGGTTACTGTCAAATTTATGGAAATGGGTTGATTCGGTTATAGATGACTATTTATGTTGAAGAACAAAAGTCCAACTTTGACCTATATATTTTAAGATCATCTGCAATATACATCATCACTTTTTTTATTTATTTTTCATAATCAAATTGTTTCTAATAAATCAAATTATTTATAAGAAGTTAACTAACTTATTATAATAAACAAATACTTTATTAGTAAAATGAAGAATTGGGGATGAAGCAAGCACGAGTTTAACCAAAAAGTAGTTGTCACCTTCATCGCCATACCACTACTATACAACCGTAGATGAGCACACCTCCATCACCGTAAATCCCCTCTTCGATTCCCTCTTCACTTGATAGCAATTTAATTTCAATTTTATACTATGTTGTAATACATCTCTTTAGGGCAAGATAATAGTTTAACTTTAATTTTAAGACAATTAAGAGCTTTATTAATCTTACATTTGGTATAAGTGTTGATCAGTTGATGCATTAACAACTAGCCATTTACAATTTTGTCTTCTTGGTTACAAATTTATACGGCTATACCCATCCCACATTGGATGAGAAAAGAAATTTGGATGAAAGAAATGATCATAAAAGGACCTATGGACTTTTTTAAAGAATTAATCAATTCCATTTTTTCTTTTGCCCTATATTGATGAAGAAACAAAAGTGGAGGGACTACATACTCTATAACATGGTGACTCTAATCAAAACCATAACAAAAACAGAAAAAAGTTGAATGAATTTAATCAAAACTCTTAGCTTAAGACCAAAACTATAACATACTAATCCGGTGGTATTTTGCTTATTTTACCGCATCTACATTATATTTTTTAAAAATTTGAATATACCGTTGTGATGTATTTATTTCAAGCTACATTTCCAAGTCGACGCTTTATCTTTTGGTTGTATGAGCAAACAATGTGCTTATTTATACATGCGTTTCCAAGTTGTCATAGCGCGGGCATCACTACCAGTTAAAGAAGGAAAGGTACAAATTACAATTAGATGCGCATTTTGGAAGTAATTTAGGTGTATCCTATAAAGTGTAGTAGATGCTCATGCAAAGTTGCAAACCCAACAACATGGGGCAGCGTATGACTTTCAAGTATTTTTACATGCTTTATTTCTGGGAAATATGATTAACTTAATTAATTTCGAACTTTTTCAATTTCAAACTTCTTTTACCCGTGTTACTTTGAATCCGAATATGAGATATATAAAACGATTATATAGTTGTTTAATCGGCTTACTTTCTCATGCAGTTGCAACTGCTTGTTGCAGTTCCTATATAAATATATAACCAACTGCATAAAGCTTTCTTGGGGATAAATTAGCATATAGATAGTAACGTTGTCCAAAGGTTTTTCTAATATATTTTTGATAACTTTTAAAAGCAGTCATTTGCTTAACTATGAGTAAAAGAATAGTTTTGTTCAGTTAGGGTGATTTTCTTACATATTTACATGGAAAGGGCAAAAATGATGATACTGTTTTACCAGGTACTCCGTATTAAGTCTCTGACATATAGAGAGAAAGGATAAAAAGCTTAAGACATAGTTTATTGTTTCACTCTTGTTTATTAAATTAAGGTATACCGGTTTTTATTAATCATAACTATTGTTTTTTTGGTCACCACCGGTCCCAACTAGCGAATTGGCTGCTGACGGCCCAACTGTTAACATATTTGTTCCTAACGGTCCGCGACTAACAGAATCATAACGTCGTTAGTCTCAGGTCGTCGGAAAAACGTTTTTGGCCGGAAAGTTCAATTTTTTTTTCCCGAAAACTCAACATTTTCATCCCATACATCTTGATAACTTTGTATTGGACCTTTAGGAACTTTTTTCTAATAAAAGCCACAATTATTGAGGTCGCCGGAAACCCTAGAACCATCGCCGAAATCGGTTGATGGTGCTCAAGTGGTGGTAGTTGGTTGGCGGTGAGTCAATTGGTGGTGGTTGCGGTGTTCAGGTGGTGTTTTCCGGCTACAAATTTGACTTTTCCGGTCAAAAACGTTTTTCCGACGACCTAAAACTAATGGCGTTAGGATTCTGTTAGTCGCGGACCATTAGAAGCAAATACATTAAAAGTTGAGACCATCAATAGCCAATGCATTAGTTGGGACCTGTAGTGACCAAAAGAAAATAATTAAAATTAATAAAAACCAATATACCTTAAATTAATTATTATATAACATTAGAAATACACACACAAAAGGGTTATAGTAACTCCAAAATTCGTTGTATATAAGATATATTATAATGTTAAACTTCTAATGATTGTCATGAAGAAAACAATATAACTTGACCTAAGAATTCCTTAGACATATAAGCGAAAAATACAATGTAATTTCGAAATTTTAAGGTTAAGCTTTAAATATAAATCATATATGGTACATTATTAGTTTGAAGAAAACTCAAACTAGATAGGTAGCGGCGCGGCTTGTTGCCCGATTGCCTTCTGTTTTGATATAATCTAAACATTTATATTTTCTTTACATATCGTTACATGTTTTCTTTTTTCCTTTTCGAAAAAAAAAAGATCAAACTGTTCAAATCCAATCAATCACCTTTTGTTTGCTTGTTCTACAATCCTGACCAAATTGTAGTATTTAAAACCTTCAGGTTAGTTAATTAAAAAAAAAGACAAAATTACAAATTTTGTCCTTTAAAAAAGCCAAATTACGGTTCGTGTCCTTTTCTTACTTTCCTTGCAGGCGGTGTACTTTAAACTTTTTTTTTCTACAAGTTTTGTCCTTTACGCTAACTGGGTTAGAAAAAGTCAGTTAAATCCCCTCACGTGAGGTGCATGTGAGGGCATATTGGTCTTTTTGCCTACCCTGCAACTTCTTCTTCTTCTTCTTCATTTTGCAGATCTTTACCTTCCCCTCCTTTCTCTCTTATTTCTCTCTCTACGCCACCACCATCACCATACCACAACCACTCCGCCCATGGATATCCTCAAACACCATCACCACCGCCACCACAGCTCCAGCTCCGACCACTCCTATGACGCAGACGCCGCCACAGCTCTGCCACCAGCCACTCCGGCCATGAATTAAGATCTGCGATTTCGATTTTTCATATCTGCGACCACCAACCACAGCTCCGTACACCGCCGCCACCAACCACTCCGGCCACCACCACAGCTCCGCCACCACCGCTCCATCTTCGTCACTGCTTATTCGCCACCACCACAGCTCCGCCACCACCGCTCCAGCTCCGACCACTCCTATGATCAGTGAATCGGAGGTTGAAGAAGAATCAGCAGAGGTTGCTCAGGTGGCCGGAATTTCTGATGGTCACCTGAACCATCACCTCCGATTTCCCCAATTTTAAGCAAGCAACAACTGAACCCTAGCATAACCGTAACCGGCCGTAACCCACCCAAATCTGTAACCCTAATCGCCGCATCATAACCCCCTCCAGCCACCCACCAGCACCAAATTCGTAACCCACCCATCATAACCCTAATCTCCGGAATTTCTAATCGCCGCATCATAACCCACCCAAATTCGTAACCCTAATCCACCCAAATCCACCACCACTACCGTAACCCACAACCGTCGCCACCACACTCCACCAACACCACCATCCTCGCGACACTTTATCTGTTGAGGTTAGTAATTAAAGGGTTTTTTTTTGTGGTGGTGTGGCGTTGCGTCGGTGGTGCGATGGTAATGGTGTGGTGATGGTTGTTTAGAACTAAAAAGAAGAAAGTGAGGGTGAAGTTGCAAAGTTGCAGACATTAAAATTATTATATATATATATATTCTTTTCTTTTTTTAAAAAAAAATTTAAAGACATATTAGAATTACAATTATGCCTATCACATGTCTGGCACATGTCATACTTAACTGCGTTTTTCTAACCCAATTAGCGTAAAGGATACAACGTGTAGAAAAAAAATGTTTAAAGTACACCGCCTGCAAAGAAAGTAAGAAAAGAACACGAACCGTAATTTGGCTTTTTTTAAAGGACAAAATTTGTAATTCTGTCAAAAAAAAAAGGGAAAGTAAGTAAGATATATGTGTAAATGAGTGTATCCCCGTGTGACATGAGGCATATTTTAGACATGCATGCATATCGAATGGATTTTATTTTATTACTATTATTATTATTTATTTTTTTTATTTTTTTTGCAATCTGACAAAAACTCGTAATTATTATTAATTATTAATATGCAAATGTTTACCAGTTTACCACTATTAAAAACTGTGATTGTGATGTATAATAAAATGATACGTGTATCCTATTAAAACATGAGTGTAACATATAGAAGAAATGAAAAGGAGACGCATGAAGAGAATGTGTGTGATAGTGGAGGGCATAAGTATATAACAGTTATTGTATAAATACATTAAAATTACTTTTAATAAAAACTACTAAAGAAGTTGAAGCTTTAGCAATTGATGCATCTGTTGCAGTGTTGTGTCTTGTTATTTTTATAAAATTTTCTTCTAAATAAGTATTTTGGAACAATATTACAGAATTGAAAATCCAATTAGTGGTCTCTGTTTCGTGACATCCCCTAAAACAAAACTCACCCTTTGACTTATGTAATTCTGCTATACTTGCCCCCCATAGCTCTCTTAATTTACCATACCGACCTCTCGTTTCAGAAACTGGGAAGATCCTGGCTCATTTTGTTTGCATTGTTATTGGGAAAGAACCATAAGGATGGCTCCAAATGGGACCACCAGGTTGGTACAATGGTTTTCCAAAAGTCATAATAACAGATTCAATAATTATAATCTTTATGTTTACGTTTATGTACTATATTTTTGCAAAATGATATTTCATATTGATGTTAGTATCATTTAAGTTGGATGATGTTGCAACCTTAATGTAAGTGAGGAAGTAAATATATCCATTTTTAGGAAATTGGCTTTTATTGGTTCCAATTATTTCATTTTTATCGGCGCTGGTCCCAACTTTCATTTTGGCTGGCAATGGTCCCAACTTTAACATTGGTTTCTTCCATCAGTCCGCGACTAACGGAGTACTAACTCCGTTATGTTTTTGCTGATGTGTCCATCTGAGTTGTGAAAAAGATGTTACGTGGCAGCCACCTCCCCGCACCACCGTCCCTGCGCCACTCCCGCACCCCCACCACCACCGCCCAACGCCGCATCGGCATCGCCATTGACTTCTCCGACTAGTCCGCCTTCGCCGTCAAATGGGCCGTCAAGTTCTAATCGGTATTCCCGATTCTCTCTCAAGTCCTAATCGAATAATCGATTCCATTACACTACAAACCGGTCTAGTCACAACTCACAAATCACAATTCACCGTCAATTGTTATCTTCTTGTAGCTGTAGATGATGAAAATGGCGACTCTCGCCGGAATTGGTATCAACGCCGGCTAGAGCACTCAATTAACTCTTCCATCGTCAAGGCTATTCCGTCCGTCAGTACAAACCCACAAACTAGCAACACGTTTTTTGTTATTTACTCCATTGTTCGAAACTGACGTTCTCAATACCCGCATCAATTTCAGACGACAAATTGTGTACGACCAACAAGTCCTTGTTCGATTCGCTCTATTTCCCACCGGTTACCTCCACGTCGGCGGCGCCATTCAACTACCTTTACAGAATCAGGGCTTATAGAGTGTGATTAGGGCTTGAGAGTGTAATGGATTCAATTATTCGTTTAGGGCTTGAGAGAGAATTAGGGATACAAAAGTGTGAATGAACGTTTGGAGAGATTATGGTTTAGTATAAAGAACATAAACAGAGTTATAGCCACGTAGGCTGCCATGTCATAGCCTTTTGATAACTCAGATGCACACGTCAGCAAAAACATAACGGAGTTAGTACTCCGTTAGTCGCGGACCGGTAGAGGAAACGAATGTTAAAGTTGGGACCGTTGCCAGCCAAAATGAAAGTTGGGACCAGCGCCGACAAAAATGAAATAGTTGGGACTAATAAAAACCAATTTTCCATTTTTTTATGACCATTGTCTAATGTAAAGTATAGATTGCATTGTCGTGTCAGACATTCTCTACATGGCCACATTGACAAAGCTTATCGAGGGTCAAGGGGGTGGCCCCGCCCCCATTTTTTTGCGCAGTAATGTAAATTAATCTCTTTTCGTTCGAAAATTTGTATACATAGTTTAAAGTTGCTCATTTTCGGCCGAGAATTTGAGCCCTTTGTTAACAAAAATTTCCATACAATTTGAATTTGAGCCCAAAATAAAAAGTACATTAATTTGAATTTGAATTTGAGCCCAAAATAAAAAGTACATTAATTTTTCTTAATGGTATTCTCTTTTGTCAAAAAAAGTAAATATGAATACAAAAAATTATTTGAGATTATAAACACTTAACAACAATCTATATATTCTAATAAAGTAAAATAAATGTGGACACTTGTCATGTTTTGATTAATTCTCACAATTTTTCCCCTCCAAAACTAATTTACCTTAATATATGTAATAAATCAATAATTATTCACTTTCCTTTTACACTATATTTATATAATATATATATATATTTATAAATATAAATATTAACATATTATTTTACTACATTTTTCAAAATACTTGGGTGAATTTCAAAAATTAACAACAAATCATGAATTCAAATGAAAATTGTTTCAGGTTTTTTTATGGAACTTAAATTTTATATTATGGGTTAAAAGTTAGTAAATAGACTATTTGATACAAATTAACTACATTTAGGTCAAGATTTGTTACGGGTCAAAAATGAAAATTTTGAGTATTTTTAAAAGTTTGAGAATGCAAAATAGATTTATCGTCAAATTTGTTATGGGTTCAAAGTGTTGACTTTGAAATGCCTAAAGTATGAAAGTTAGAATTTTAAACATGATTCGGGTTTAAAATTTATTTTTAAGGGCATTTTTTAAAATAATCAAAAGGTTCGGGATTTGGCAACTGACTATTTTTTCCCTCAACTATTAAAATGTAAGAAAAGACTGCGAACACTTTCGACATACCACCCACATGCCTATTAATGCTTCTAACTTTTATCAATTTTGAAATATTTATGTTAACATTAATTTTTCCTTCAATGGTGATCAGAACGTTGTCTAGGAAACATGTCATGGAAAACTATTCTAAAATGAAACAAAATATTCACAAAATTGGATGGTTAACATGTTATTTTTTATGTTGTCATTATGACAAAGTCGAGAAACCCTCTGAAACTTATCAAAATCTTTTTCATGGTGTAGCTCAGAAAAACGTAGCTCTTGAAGAACATCCATTGTTACAATTTAATGTAATTTAATGCTCTGCTTTCCTTTAATTAGTGGTAAGTTGATAAATATATCAATAAAGGTAATGCTCATTTTGTATTTAGACTGAATGGTTAGAACTACTATCGTATGAGAAGTAAAATTTCCGAAATTGGTTCATAACCAAAAGTCTTTCAATTATACATATATGACACCGAGAATGAATTTTTCAATAGAAAGAAATATTATCGGGTACGATTTTGCACAAGCATTTTTTTATTAAGTTCATTTAAAAAAATAATTTTGTGATATAAATAAAATCGATTTATGTACACACTATATAGATACAAACATAGATATAATACATTTTTTTTATATACGCTATGTAATTATTTGTTATAATAAAAATAAAAGCAAGATAAAAAAGGGATCTTGGGACTTGGGGGCTTACATTTGAAGTAAGTAGTATAGCTAAGTATGAAGTAACTATGTTTTGTTTCACACAGCCCACATTTCACTCTCTTTTATTAATATTATTATTCTCTCTCCAACTTTTAATTTTTATTTTCTCAACTTTTCCACCACTCTGCTTGCTGTGCTGTGCTGTGCTGTGCTGTGCTGTACTTTCTCATTAATCTTCTTCTTCTCCAAGATTCTCCCACGCTTCATCAATGGCGGACATCAGTCACCCACCCATGGAACAGCTTCAAGACTTGGAGTACTGCATCGATTCCAACCCACCATGGCGTATGCTTGTTTATTTCCCTCTTTACTCCAATTTACACAATCACACAAAGCAAAGGATTTTTTTTATTATTATTATTTATTATTATTATTTTTTATTCAGTTTCATGCAGTGTTCTTAAGTCTTGACTGATTTTGGAATTATTATAAGATTTATGGGTTTTTTTTTAATAATGTTTGATTATTATTATTATTATTTAATATTTTGTAATTATGGTATGTCTTGAAGGGAGTATGTTTGTCAGGTTTAGAAAAATGTTTTGTGTTTTGGGGTGGAATTGGGAACAGGGAAAGTAGAGCACCAATGCGGCTTCTTTTCTTCTTCTTTTTTTTTGTTTCTTTTTTTTTTAATAAATAATTTTTTATGGAATTTTGTATTGATATCTGTAGAGCAAAAGTCAAGGGTATGAAGGTTGTTGTTGATTATTTATTGACCAAGTGGGTCACCCAATTTGTCATTTTCCTAACAATTTCTATTTTTGGTTTGGTGGAAAAGAAGATCAAATATCAAATCCATCTTTTGTTTTTGGGTTGAATCATTGTGAAATCATCAAGATTTGAATTATGAACTTTATGTGTTATGTGATTAATAATGCAAGTTCAGGTTTTTTTTGGGCAAAATTAGATGAAGACAAATGTGTTACTTTCATGTGAAATTGAGATTTAATGTTTTACTTAAATTTGTTGTCTTGTAGCCGAAACGATTTTGTTAGCATTTCAAAACTACATTCTTGTGATTGGAACAAGTGTGATGATACCTACTATGCTAGTCCCCTTGATGGGTGGATCAGATGTAAGCATTTTGATTTTAGTGTTCTTTGTTATATAAATTTGAACATTTTACGTGTTGATTAAGTATTAATTGTTTTCTTTAATGACATCGAGTAGGGCGACAAGGCTCGTGTTATACAAACATTACTATTTGTAGCTGGAATCAAGACACTTCTGCAAACACTATTTGGAACCCGATTGCCTGCGGTTGTTGGAGGCTCGTTCGCATATCTTATGCCCATTCTTTATATTATAAACGATTCGTCTTTGCAACGAATCCCTGATAATCATGATGTATGTTTTTTTAAATTTCAAAAGATTGGATTTAGAGTTTACAATATGTGTATTGAAATAAATCTTTTTTTGCAGAGATTTATACAAACAATGAGAGCTATTCAAGGGGCTTTAATTGTTGCTTCTAGCATTCAAATTGTAATTGGTTACAGCCAGCTTTGGGGTCTCTTTTCACGGTAGATTGATGTTTATAATGTTATGTTTTCTAATTTCCGTGTAACTTTTTGTAATATTGTTATGTTTTCTAATTTGAATTTGGTATCGTTTTGGCTTCTTTTTTTAGGTTCTTTAGCCCTCTTGGTGTGGCACCGGTTGTTGGATTGGTCGGTTTGGGTCTATTTCAACGCGGATTTCCAATGGTAAGTTGGTTACATCTTGAATTTCTTTTTCAAGTAAAAAGTTGACATTTTTAAAGAGATATCAGCTTACCATTTATAGAAAGGAAGTATTTTTATTAAAAAGGCGTATACTTTCTTTTAAAGAACTTGCGTGTAGTACTTATTACACTCTCGGTTGCATGAAAATTGTATACTCTACATGTAATGATGAAATAGAGGAACCTCATTTACCAAATCTAAAAACAAAATCTTTAAATTGGAAGTATGATGACGGGTCACGGGGTCAGTATGTAACTTAAGCTTTACAATTTGCCATAAAAGATATCGCAAATTTTCAATCTTTGCGTGCTGTCTAAAGAATAATGTTTTGTATTGGTCCGTTGGTTTTTGTTCAAAAGATTAGAATTCATACATATTATGAAGTTGGAAATTAGCCCCAGTTGACTAGAAAAGTCAGCGTGCATGATTATTACTGTTTCTTGTTTATCTTATCGTCTGGTTTACATTTTGTCGTTTGATGTTTCTTTTCTTAGCTAGGAAATTGTGTGGAAATCGGGTTACCTATGCTACTTTTGGTTATTGGAGTTTCACAGGTAAGTTATTGTTATAATTATCATTTGAAAAGGTTAATAAACCAAATGCTATCTTTTACACCTTTGATGTGCTGATGCATTCAATAATGTAGCAACTTTTGCTCATATTGTAGTACTTAAAGCACACAAAACTACTAAAAGACGTGCCCATTTTTGAGCGGTTTCCTTTGTTGATATGCATATCAATCATCTGGATTTATGCGATCATACTAACGGCCAGTGGGGCCTACCGGAATAAACAGCATGTGACTCAAGTAAGCTGCCGTACAGACAGAGCAAATCTCATATCCACCGCTCCTTGGTCAGTTAACTATATTAATAAAATTATAAATTCATTTAATGTCCTTGCATATTTGGTCTCAAAACTAAAATCCCATATGCATGAGTGAACTTTTAGGTTCAAGTTTCCATACCCTTTACAGTGGGGCCCACCTACATTTTCAGCCGGTCATTCATTCGCGATGATGTCATCAGTTCTTGTGTCGATGGTTGAGGTATTGTTTGTATTTTGAAACCTTAATAACTGATTTGTTTTTGGTTGTGTATTAATAGTAATACTTATGTTATGTCAGTCAACTGGTGCATATATGGCGGCATCTCGGTTGGCAATTGCGACCCCACCACCTGCTTATGTGCTTAGCAGAGGCATTGGCTGGCAGGTGAGTTTGTATCTACTTATATGCTTATGTTAGAAATGGCTAATATAACCTTGAAGCTCACAATGTATATTTGTAAATTATTCAAATAGGGAATAGGTATACTTTTGGATGGTCTTTATGGAACCGGAACTGGATCCACTGTGTCGGTGTAAGAACCTAATTATTATCAAGTTTTTAACTTTTAATTTCTTTTTTTTGTTGTTGTTTAAACTAACCTAAGTTTTATCTCAGTGAAAATGTTGGTCTTCTTGGACTAACACGAGTCGGGAGTCGAAGAGTCGTTCAGATTTCTGCTGGTTTCATCATTTTCTTCTCCATATTAGGTTAGTTTAATATTTCATAACATTGTATTTGTCAGTTTATTACATTTAATGATATATAGTAATTCTTGTCTAGTTGTCTTACTAAGATCCGTGTATAATAGATCTAACATAAGATTTATTTTGCGTTTAAGGAAAATTTGGAGCTGTGTTTGCATCTATACCGTTTCCCATATACGCAGCAGTATATTGTGTTCTATTTGGTCTTGTAGGTATGTGATTACAACATCCCAAATGATTTGTAGCACAACTCGTCTTTATTTTAAAAAAAATTCATTTTAAGATTTCTATATATGTTTATGTAGGCGCGGTTGGATTATCATTTCTTCAGTTCACTAACATGAACTCTATGCGAAACCTCATCATAATCGGGCTTTCCCTTTTTCTTGGAATCTCCATTCCTCAATATTTTGATGAGTACGCAACTATAAAACATGGGCTTGTTCGCACCAATGCCGGTTGGGTATCACCTCTTCAGTCCCTTTTCCTTTCTTGCTATTTTGATTCCTTGTGTCACACTTTATGTTATCTGGTTATCTTTTTACTACACTTTACACGCCAAGAAAATGTTTTTTTGAGTCGTGGGTCTCAATGGGACTGCTGACCATCCTCTCTCTATCTTCCGGGATAGAGGAAAGGTTTGTCCCATCCTACCCTCCCCAGACCTTACCGATAGCTTGCTATGAGTGGGATTTTATTGGATACTTATGTTTGTTTGTTTTACGCCTTACAAGAATCTTGTATCATTTATGGTAATTTTTTATTTTTTTTATTTTGCAGTTTAATGCATTCTTGAATGCCATATTCTCATCACCGCCAACAGTAGGTTTGATGGTGGCGGTGTTTCTTGACAACACGTTAGACGTGGTGAATTCAAAGAAAGATAGAGGGATGCCATGGTGGGTGAAGTTCAGAACATTTAGAGGGGATAACCGGAATGAAGAGTTCTACACTTTGCCCTTTAATTTGAACAGATTTTTCCCGCCGACATAACAAAGAGGAGGTGTGAGAAGGCAAGCCATGATCAAAAAGAGAGAAGACAAGTTGGTTACTAACTCCCATTTTGTAGTGATTTTATGGACAAAAGTGTTCCTTGAATTTGGGACTGGTTAGGCTTCTTTTTGGGGTCATATATTAAGAGTTCAGATTATTGTGTTGATCCATTAGATATTTTGTGTAGGAGCAGAGCAGGGTACAAATATTTGAAATGTCTATAGAGCTTTTGATCATTGGTTCTTTTGGAGTTTCTTCACTAATAAAAGGAACAGTAGTGAGATGATGTTCTTGAGTTGTTTGTATGGGGCCAATACTACGTGTATGCATGTATATATGTATGTTAAAAGTAAGCATGTATTTGTATATAGTTATGAATGCAAGACATGCATCGTCACATGTGTGCGCACGCTAGAGTGGATATAGTAAGCTAGTTGTCCTTTTATAAAATTTGGTAAATAGCGGGATCTACATGTCTAATAAGATCTTTACTAAGATTTCCGCCATGGATTTACTTTTTGATTTTATAATATAAGGTAAAGTAAATAGTTGAAATGTTCTAAGTCGACCAAAAAAAAAATGAATGCATAAGTTATTATTATTATTTTTTTCTAGTCAACCTTTTGAACTCAGTAAGATGGCCTTTTTTTAGACGTGTTGGCCGAATTCTGCTTAAGAATGTACATGTCTAATGTTGTCTTTCTCGAATAGATGTTGCAATTTTTAATGATTGTTCATCGAGCACTTTCTCATGTGGTTGTTTACAAGAGTAATCAGCAAAGTAGATCGAAAACCCAGTCTCTCTTGGAATGTTAGATATGCTAATAGTTATACTAATCCAGTTTACAATCTTATAATTTGTATTTATATTGTGTGATTTTTAGTTTTAAGTAACTCAAAATAATAGTGTATTATAATGGTCACTCGTCATTAAGACGTCATTAACTCGTTTATTGATCACTTGATTGTATTAAGATGTAAACCAATACAACTCATTATTACATCCCATATTATTGTAGTGAAAAGATATTTATTTGAATATACGGACAAAAACATATAAAATTGAGTTAATTAGATGGATGATCCTTGTTAAAAAGTCATGTTACGGTTTGATCCTAATTTTTTGGAAATTTACGGGTCATTATTGTTAAGCCAAAAGGCCCATAACATTGCTGGTTCTCCACACTACCATATTTCCAATTTGTCTCATCTTCTTCGTGAATATTATTTATTTATTTATGCTCTTGGTTGCTTCTTGCTATACCTATGACTCCATTGCCCATCTTTATCTTTGAACACCAGGATTTTCGGTAATTAATAGATAGCATTATCAAAAGTTCGGTGGAAATAGTCAAGTTTAAAGTGCAAGGGTTCGTATGGAAGGAGCCAAGTGTAGGTTTTTATACTGTTTGGAGAGGGAGTTTTAGTGGTAGTAAAACTTTTAAGAGAATTTAAGTGAGTGTTTATCATCCTTGCTGTCACACCCCGACCAATAAAGGCGGAAACGTCGAGCCGCGACATGATTGCTCATTGCACAATGACACTATAAAGTTACAATATTTAAACAACTCATTTAAATCCATATCATCACAAATAACACAACAATTGTTCATACAAAATGCCAAATAGATAGATAAACAAATAACTTGTTCTTTTATTTTCTAATATCCTAAAGCCAAGATAATAAGTTTCTTCAAGTAATCCAATCAAGCTAACATCAAACCTGTAACATTACATAAAATAGAGGTTGTCAACACGAAGGTTGGTGAGCAATTTTCATAGTTTTGGACAATAAGTATATAGTATGAAATCCACAACTAGTATATGAAAACAATAAATAATAGCAACAATTTAGATAATAAAACCGTCAATAAGAATACATTGACGACAATAATGAAATCGTCAATAAGAATACATTGACGACACCTTTCTATATGGGGATACCATATATACTCGAAATTAACGTATTATCATACTTTGATGAGGCTACCCGCCTTAGCATTCAAGAATTTGCACATAATCATGTAAAACATATAACACCAAATCGGGCATTTATTTAAGTAAACATATACAATACGTGTTGTGGTTTAAGACTCAAGTATAAATCATTTGAATTTGAATAAGTATGCAATGTCACCCCCAAAACGAAAGATGGAAAACGGGGAATGAAAAAGTACTCACATTAACAAGTAACTTGAAAGATAGTGTCGTGAATAATCGGAGAGATCGGTTTAACGAGCAAGACCTATATTAAACGGGTCTTGTGTTAGTAGGTAGTCTTGGAAGGGTTTAAAATAAAATACATGAAAAATAAAGTAAATAAATAAAGTTTATGATTTAAAATGTAAATATTTGAGAAATTAAATAAACGAGTTTTGTAAAATAAGTTTACTCGAAACCGGGTCTCGGTATTCTATTCATTAGTTTTTTTTCTTTTTTTTACTCAACCTATGTTAAGTAATAATGTGGGTTAAAATGCGATATTGCAAAACCCTTGGTTATAAGAATACCAAAACGAGGTTTAAATGAGTGTTCGGATTTGTCGGTTCAAGACTTGATAATTGACCAAGCTCACAGTTAACTTCCCAAAATAATAAATGTTATGAGATAACCCAATAAAATCAAAATAGACTTAACCAAGTATGTAGTTCTATTGTGAAGAACCTTAACGTTCGTTAAGCGAGTATACGACCTTATCGGTTCGAACTTGTAATAATATCAAGTTGGTTACCGACATGCCAAGTATGTTTAGAAATTAACTAAAATTGATTTAAAATATAATATTGAAGAAAAATATGAGTTTTGGTGGCTAAAAACACACTTGTGTGTCTTAAGCGAGTGAACTCGGTTTAGTTCGGTTTTTGGTTCGGTCCTTGACTCGGAATAAGACCGAGGATGGTTACCACATACCCAATTACCATGGAACTTGTAAAATAACTTATAAATAGTAATACTCAAGTTTTACATTCAAAAAGTTAACAATAAAGCTTTTAAACAAAAGTTCGGTTTTTGGTTCGATCCTTGACTCGGAATAAGACCGAGGATGGTTACCACATACCCAATTGCCATGGAACTTGTAAAATAACTTATAAATAATAATACTCAAGTTTTACATTCAAAAAGTTAACAATAATGCTTTTAAACAAAAGTTCGGTTTTTGGTTCGGTTCTCAACTCGGGATGAAACCGAAGCTAGTCACCACATACCCAATACCATGGAACTTGACAAATATGAACAACAAACTAAAATATGTAGAAGTTAAGCAAGTATAACAAGTTATATGGTTAGATTTGTTAAATATATGAACAAGGACTACAAAATCCTCCATGTAACCTTGCCTTACTAGCCCGACATTTCAACCGGCCGAGACCGGAGAAATGAAAGACCGAAGGTAAACAAGGAGCGTATATTATATATATGTTGTAACATCAAGCTTTAAGTATTGAGAAGTTAGTTAAAATGAAATATTAGCTTATGAAGAACAACCTTAGAATTCAAGAATTTGAGAGAGAAATGAAGAAATGAGCAAGCATAAATGAAAAAGATGGATGTGTATATATAAGGTAAGTTGAATGGGTCTTTCATAAAGGGTGTTTCATGAAAAAGGGTTGGTTATAGACCCAAAAAAGCACAAACTACAAATGGGTTCTTCAAGTCTCCATTTTGGTAGTTTTAGTCCCTGGAGTTCGTTTTGAGCGTTTTCGGGGAATTTTAAGAACCGAAAAGGGTGTTTTTTTTTATCCAACAACTATAAAACAAATATTTAACATACAATTCATCATTTTGATAATATCGAAAGGTTCGGGATACAAAACGGGTCGGGTTTAAATTAAGAATATAAGTATAAAATAACCCGAAATTGACAAATGTCACACTTGCAATTTAACTCAAAAATTCATTCATCACAAAAATTATGAATATAGGGACGTGAATAGTGATTTCCTATATATAAAGAGAGATGTGCCTATATATTTTAAGGAATTTGATGGAGCGCAAAAGGTGATGAAAGATTAAATATTCCGTAAATAATAGAATTAACAATGATATAGATTCGAATTTGAATGATAAATAGCCTTCATCAGAAAGAACAGGTGACGAGTTCTCATGATTTTAGTGACACTTCCAAGAGAGGCAATAAGAGTGTGCTTTTAGACAATGCTAAACCCGACCCTTAGTGACCCAATTAACCAATAACCGTAACCCCAACCCATTAAACCTTCTAACTCGAACCCAAAACCAATAGTTTGAGTCGGTCTTTAGGTTGAAATCCTGACTTCAGGTTGAGTGTAAATATTCATGGCTTTATAACAAGGATCATCCACGTAATTAATATTGGTGTATTGGTTTTTATTAATCTCAACTATCATTTTTTTGTCATTGTTGGTCTTAAATAACGAATTGGTTGTTGACAGTCCCATATTTTAACGTATTTGTTCCCAACGGTCTGCGACTAACAGAATCCTCCGTTAGCTGCAGGTCGCCGGAAAAACTTTTTTGGCATAAAAGCTAACATTTTTTTCCAGAAAACTCAACATCTTTGTCCCAAACATCTTTGTAACCTTGGATCTAACATTTGGAAACCTTTTTCAAATAAAAACCCAATTATTAAGTTCGTCGGGAACCCTAGAACCAATGTTTTAAATACCAGTTCATACTAGTAGTTTGAATTGGTAATACCGAGTTTCGCATATCAAGCCAGTATTTTGAGCATGATTTGAGGGTGGTTTATCTGCAAACCGGTTTAAATCCCAAGAGATTTTTTTTGTTTTTCAACCTATATTTTTTAAAAATTACTTTTGATCTTAGGATTAACATTGAAAAGTTGTATTAATTTTTACACATTTTATATTATGCTTTTAGGCTAATCTTTGAGTTGAAGTTGCAATTATATCAAATTACAAAGTCAACTATTCAACCCGGTTGAACTTCCCAATTAACCCAGTTCACCGTTTGTACCATTTTTTAGTTCAATCCGGTACAAGTATAAGAACAGTTTTTGAAACATAGAACAATAGTCAGAACCGGTACATGGTGCTCAAGTGGTGGTGACAGCAGTTGGTGGTGGCGGTGTTCAGGTGTTGTTAAGGTTGAACATTCATATTGGGGTTGATCTTCGAGTTCAGAGAGCCCAAAACAAACAACTTACAAAGCACAAAATAAACAACATAAAACTGGTTTAAACTAGTTTTATCCAAAACGCGAACATACATTGGGATCGGTCTTCGAGTCAAATTTCATAGATCCCATATTGGGTCGGCCATAGATTCAACATAGAACCCAAAACACAACATAAAATACAGATCTAGTAAATACACCGACTCACAACTAAATGGTCTCTAAACTTTTTACCCTGGATACGCTAGTAAATACAGAGACCATCTAGTAGCAAAACCGGTGAAATTAGGGGTGTTTGGGATTGCTTATTTTAACTAACTTTAACTTATTAACTTTTTGAAAAGTAATAAGGTATTTAGGATTATTTATATTATGAGAGGAAAATATTCATAAGTTTGTAACTTATTAACTTAATGAAAAGTTATAAGGAGGTAAAATAAGGAATCCCTAACACCCCCTTATTATAAGAACGTATTATTCAGGTACCTTTGTCACGAATTAAGAGGGTGTTTGGGATTCCTTATTTTCATCAACTAATAACTTATAAACTTTTTTAAAAGTTAATAAGACGTATAAGGTGTTTGGCAAACACCATAAGGCCTTATGGATTTTAACTTATGAAGAAAGCAAAATAAAAAGGTTTTGAAAAGTTAGGAATTTGTAACTTATTAACTTAACGGGTTTGATTTACCTATTATACCCTTCTAACCCTCAAACCTATTACACTCTTTTTAGGTCATTTTGGCTTTCCCCAACAAATAAGCTAATCAAAACATTTTTTTTCAAAACTTCTTTTAAAACATATTCATAAAGTTAATAAATCCTTTTTGTTAAAAATCCTTTTTCTCTTAAATAAGCAATCCCAGACACACCCTAAAACTGGCAAAGATTCACTGGTTTGTGTAGAATTGCAACAAAATGTAATTTCCAATTTCCAAAAACATAAAAGAGAATTATAAATCTTGAGGAACAAATCATCATAGGTCACAATTTGTAGACACAAAATACAACAATGACATAACATATCTTGAATTAATAGACAATGAGGCATCAGTCTTTGATTTCAATTCAGCTAAGTACAAAAGATCTTATCACATTAACAGATTTAACGAGATTTACTTGCGCACTTGATTAGTTCTTGCATGTCTTCAACCAAATCACTCTTAACAAGAATAAAAACCAGTTACTTTCGTATCTTCAGCTTAATTATCCGGCATAAATCTTCGTAATATGTTATACAGTAAATCCTATTCAGCTCGAATAGCTACATCTCAACTAACATAAACAAACAATAATTATTATAATCATGATAACTAGCACGGCAATATAAATAATAACTTATGAAAAATATTAGCCACACCATGGATTGCCAAAACCTATTGTTCAAAACAGGCTTAAACATGAAAGACAGGCGGCCACAATTAAATCTAGCTTATGAAAAATGTTAAGTACCGCTGGCGCGTGATCTAAACAGCACTTGACCGTCCATAAGCACAAGATCCAATTTCACAAAAATAAAAAGCCTCAGAATCGCATTATTAACATCAAGGGTATTCAGTCCCGAAAGATGGTGTTCTTTTATAGCATATCTCATCATCGGCCTAAATAAATATTAAAATTAAACATATATTAAAAATGTTTTTCTCACGGCCAGACCCAAAAGATCAAAGCTATTATGCTCCCCAAGGCGATAGGATGTGACAACGCCAGCTCCGGCGACGGGAACCTCCCAGTGAAGGATGGCTCAACCGCTGTGACACCGGAGAAGGCTTGATTTACGACGATTTGGAATTGGATTTTACGAAAACTAAACGTTTCGCCCCAAATATAAAAAAAAAAACCGTCAGGAAACAAAGCTTAGCTAAATTGAAAACAATAATGTTTTTCTCACGGCCAGTCCCAAAAGATCATGGCATATTATGCTCCCTAAGGCGATAGGATGTGACAACGCCAGCTCCGGCGACGGGAACCTCCCTGTGAAGGATGGCTCAACCGCTGCTACAACGGATAAGGCTTGATTTACGACGATTTTGCAATGGATTTTACGAAAATTGAAAATTTTCGCCCCAAATAAATGAAATCGCCGATGATAAACGATCGTAAACGAAATTTAAGAACTGATTTAGGAAAAAAAAATTAGGCGTAAAAACTAAAGAAACATAAACCCTAATTTTGGGTATTGGGTAAAGGAAGAGGTGATGAGTTTATATACAGAAGAGCTGAATCATAAACCCTAGTTTTCAAGAAACAATTTGGATGAATCAGCCCATTAACAAGTCCAGGTAGATTTAATCAGCCCATTTCTCCATCTATATTTATTTATTTTTTAAAGGCATGTATATTTAACTAATTAGAAAGTAATTATTATTTTTGAATTTATACTCATTTAAACCCGGTTCCTTTGCCTAATATTATTGTAACTAACACATTGGTATTTGAGAAGATAATATATTTTTTGGATGCTTCTTTGTTCTTTCTTTGTTGTTCCTCTTTTGTACTTTGATGTTTCTAGAATCTTGCTTGCTTTTTTATATATATTTTTTAGTTAGTCGTTCAAAAAAAAAGTAATTATTATACTATCCAAACAAAAAATTATTATTGATAACAAACGTATTAAGTTAAGAGTGATAAAACCTTATTATTTCTTTCTTTATAATATATTAATATTTGTTTTACGTTTAAAAATCTTAAGACTTCGAGAATCTTTCAAACGGATTTTACATTTCGAAGTCCTTGGACCTCATGGGTTCCATATGCAATGGAATTGGACAATTGGGCATGTCGTTGAATAGGTAGTTAGAACTTGTCATAAATTTGATATGCCTGTAAATATGGTGGATGGATGTATATATAAGATGTGTAGCAATAAACTAAACAATTTAAACTTATAAATGTGATTTTGAGGTTGTGTGGAAGGGGTATCTCATGCAATGGATGTATCGCATATGGTATGCTGCCTTTGATAAAAGCTATGCTCAAAAGGTTATGTCCTACGCTGGGAAATACACCCGAGATAATAGGTGAGCAAAGCCTGCAAGGGGCTTTTAAAACTGTGTTTTTTTTTAATGTTTTGACTTGGTTTTGGTGTGCCTTGTTTATTTATGCTTTTTATATACAAACAATACTAAGTGTCGTGTTACGAATTCACATGTCAAAGCTCAAAATTAGATAGATTGATGAGAATCAAGATTCAAGACTTTAGAACGCACAATAACATTTAGTTAGCATTCACATGAATACAACATACTATGTATATATATTATATATGTTACTGATGATTACTCAAGTAACTCTTATCTACTTAGTCGCTCATGTATTATTAAGTAGTCAAGCAACATCTTAACTACAAAGTTCTCTTAAAGTTTGAATAACTTGTTATACATCTAAAACTTACATGGTCAGTTATTCACCCATTTTAATTCTTATAACATTTTTTATTTTTCTAGTGACCGATGTCCCATTGACCAAATTGTGTGGGCCCAAAGAGATGTGATTTTGACCCATTATCAAAGTTTTCACTATCGTTAAATGAATCTATTATAAACTTGATTTTCTCTAAGGTCAAAAGTTTAGGTGCCATTTAATCATGTTGAAGAACATGTGTGTTGCGACAACTCGAACTTGATTCGCTAAGAAACACTAATGCCTACGTGGGTTACCTCGTCAGAAACCCAAATGGAACTGATCTAGGATTTAGTGTAACTATGTAAGGACACATGAATTGATGATTAGTAAAAATGCTGAACTTTTAAGTAACAAAGTGATGTCTCAAAGTCAGATGTTGTAACTGGTTCAATGTAATTTGAATAAACACCAGCACTATAAATGGAAGGTGATTAATAGTTAAAGGACTAGTGTCACGGAGTTATATTCTCAAACTTCGTGTGGCGGTTCGAAGGTCAGTCAATCGGTCCGCTCATGATCAGGGTCTGCTGGTTTCGTCCTGTCTTGAACTCATCAAGCGAGCGGCAACAACCCACTACCAAATGACGCGTCGTGCAAACACGACTATACATGTGCGCCTCCTATCCCACTAAACCAAGCCCGATGAAATACAAACTCAAACTTTTCAAGTGTCCACACAAATCATGACACTAGGCTGCTAGTTTCATTTTCGATAACTGCAAAACCCCTGAAATTTTTAGAAAGCCACCAAACAAGTTATACAACAGGTTGAGAATGACGTCGATAATTGAAGGAATCGACGGTAGTTGGGTGGGAAGAAAACCACGGCGACTCGGTGGCATGTCAGACGTCCTCTCCGTCGCCGGCGACGTAGGGTTCTCGGCTGCTTCTTCTCCTTCTCAGGTCAATTGCAACATTTGTTATCTCATACACTCATAATACTCATTTGCTTGCTGTGATTTTAGGGTTTAGTTACTATCTGCAATACCCAAACAATCGGTGATTAGTTATTTTTTTGCTTTGTAGACCTAATGTTAGGGTTTATGCTTTGAAGTTAAGTGTATAATTGGTAACCATAATCCATAATTTTTGAAGAATTTAAAAGACTATAAGGCTGCAGTGGTATTGGTGAGATATACAACAGGCAGAAACTAAAGCTCATGTTATATGTATGATCACAGAATGACTGATGATTTTATCATTTGATTTTGTGATCAACAGTTTCTAATATCATTGTCTATGCAGTCGATGTCAGTGCTATAGTGGTTATCGGACATGTAACAGAATATCGGTACTGATAATATTGCAATATTGACCGATATTGGACTGATGTTTGACCGATATATCACTGATTTTCCCAATCAGTTTTTTAAGTCTTACATAGTGGTTTTTTTAAACCATAGCCATATAATGATTAACATAATAAGTCGCACGCCAAAATTGTATTTAAAAAATGTCTATCAAACTATTAGGGAACTTTACAGAGTTTATTGTCAATTTTTAGTGTTTAATCTTAGTGCTTTAAGACTTAATCAGTTCCTATTTGTTACAGCAGTTAGTGTTTTGTAAGTTGCAAAAGGTTAATTTGTTAATGGTAGGAGAGTATAGTATGTTAAATTGCTATATATACACATTCTGCATGATATTAAAATTACCGATATTTTACCGCGATAACCGATATCTCAAATATTGGTCCTTGACCGATATCCGATATTTTTCCACATTGACTGCATAGATCATTGAACATTAGAATGTGTGTGTTTGCTAATATATATATATATATATATGGGATGGATCTTGCGAGAAGTGATATTATAGCGAGAAGTGCGAGAAATAAATCTGAGCCATTGATATACTTGATCTATGGTTCATAATCATAATGGCATTCTTCTAATAATATGGAATTTATTTATAAGGCTTTTATTGAAAATGGGTACTTTGGTCTTATTCTAACATAATAAATGTTTATAATTCAATGAATTCCCTAAACATTTGCTAATAAATCATTTAATGATTAATACTAGCATAATATTCCTATCCGTATTTAATACCAATGTTTGACTTCATTTTTTTTCTTTTCTTTCGAATATACAAATATTGAAATACATCACGATATAACTTCAATTTGTTGTTTTTTATTTTTTTTTCATTTGTTTCAAATCATAAATAATTTAATTCATGAAATTATTTTACAAACTATTTTACACAAATAATATTATGTAAGTTCATATATGTATTGTGTAGATGATTTCACGAATGTGTATGCGGAAATTTTATAAGTGTAGGCTATTAGCATGATCTGTTATTTATTATATGTAGTTTAATGTAAAAAAAAAATTATTTCATAGTGTGTGGGTTCATATATGTACTGTGTAGGTGGTATTTTGAATTGTATATGTATAAATTATATCTTGTGTAGGTTCATATATGTAATGTGTAGGTGTTATTTCGAATTGTGTATGTGTATATTTTATTGTGTGTAGGTCTATATATGTACCATGTACATGGTATTTCGAATTGTGTATATGTAAATTTTATCGTATGTAGTTATGTAAGTTCATGTATGTACTATGTAGGTGGTATTTCTAATTGTGTATGTGTAAATTTTATCGTGTGCAGGTTCATATATATACACTGAGGAGGTGGAATTTGAATTGTATGTGTAAATTTTATCGTGTGCATGATCATTTATGTACTGTGTATGTGATTTTACGAATTCAGTATAAAATTGAAAATCTTCATAAATTTGGTTAAGTTCAAAAAATTAAAATGAAGGAATTAATCATAAATTAAAAATACAAAAAAAAACAAGCAATTTAAAAAAAAATAGTATGCAACTTAGTTATATTTGTTGATAAAATGAAATTATGAAGACCGATTATTTTATGGCAAATGAAACTAGTTATATTATAAAAATATTTAAATTAAAAACAAAAAATATGTAACTCATCCTATGAAAAAAAAAACTTTTTACCAAGATGCCCCTTCTATTAAAATAAATCATAAATAAAAGAAAAATTATGATTGGTTATAATTACTTCTCGCACTTCTCACACTAAGAAACACTTCTGAAATGAACCTAATCCTATATATATATATTGTTTTTATGGTTAGGAAGACTTGCAGAATCTATCTTCTGGTGGTGAAAAAAGTGACGAGCTGATACGAGTCTTAAGGGAACTTACCTCTGTGCAAAGAAAAATTGCAGATTTGCAGGTTGAACTTCAAGGTCGAAAGGTGAAGTTGTCGATCTTTTGTTAATCTTTGCAGTTGCATTTTCATCTTATTGCAAGATCCATAATATTGTAGTTGTGTTCTTTAAGTGAAAACTTAATTAATGTTTTTTGAGCTACCGATTCTCTTTGTTGACAGTTGGGACCAAATCAGTTAAACATATTATTTGTGATTTTCAGGAAGATAAGAATGTTGCACACCTGACACATGTGAGTGAAATGGAAAAGAAAATAGAAATTTTAACAAGGATCATTGCAATATTAGAAGATGTTATCCAGAATAAGGTAATCCAGTTAGGGCCTTCTCTTAATATTTTTATCTGTAAAGTTCCCTAATAGTTTGATAGACATTTTTTAAATACAACTTCGCGTGCGACTTTTTATGTTAATCATCATATGGCTATGGTTTTGAAAAATTCACTATACGAGTATATATCTAGGCCTGTCGAATTTCCTTGCGCCTGATTAACCCGACCGATCCGATTTGACATATACCTGATTAACCCAACCCGAACAAACCCGAAAACCGATTGTTATTAGGTTCGGGTAATTGGTTAAACCGTTCAACATTAAAAACCCGAATGACCCGAACCGATTAACCCGAATAACACGAACTACATTGGTTTTACTTTTGGCCTGTTATCAAGATTTCGTGAATACACATTAACTTTCCAAATAGTATGAAGATTATGTTCTTGTCTTGAATTATATTTACTTTCTAAACAGCATGTCAGTTAGAACCTCTCCAATCAATTTTCAATAACAAACTTAACTGCATGTTGGTACCTGTGGTTTACACTTTTTGCGTGCTTGCTCCTCGTGGTTTAGTAATTACACAATTGACCCCGTTAGTTGGAAAGATGTTCACAAATGAGCTAGATAGTTAGTTTTCATAACATGGATGGTCCTTATCAAATAACAGTGATAAACTTTTCAGTTAAGTTCAAAGAAATTACTAAAATATCCTTTTATTTCAATAAACTAAATATTAAAAGAAATATAAATATAATAAACTTAAGTGTTTGGAACGATAGAGAGAGAGCTCTTGACAGAGAAGCAATAGCCACGAGTTCTGCCGAGCCCCAACAGAAGCGATTCTCCAACGATGGAACATTCAGCGGCTAGGGTTCCACCACCGCAGCCTTGTCATTCTCGACGGTTCATTAACCAACAAGTAGAGATGGTGGTTCCCGGTTCAGATTGGACGACGGGGTAAGGATCTGAGATAGGGAGCATACATACAACGCGGCTCCGGCGCGTAAGACGAATTTTCTGGCAATACCACGTATATCCAGCGAAGCTTGGTTCTCCGACAAACAAAGCATGATTATTAACAACTACCAGCGTCGACGGTGGTCATCGACGGCGGAGCTAGCTGAAGGACGGTGGCCATCTATGGTGGTACGTGGTGGTCTTACTATAAGGTGGCATTCGGGATCGAACAACAAACGGTCAACACGTTTGCAAACCAAATCATGACCAATTTAATTTAACTAAACGTGATAGAGGCATAAACAAGCATTGGTATTTGGAGGGAGGGGGTGGGGACAGGGAGGAAGAAGATTGGGGTGGGTCCCACTTAAAAGTTTTATTATTTAGATGTAGGAAGAAAATTAAAGTTTTATTTTGCTTCATACACATGTACTTAGAGCCGAGGGTCTCTCTGGAAGCCACCTCTTTATTCCTTTGGATAGAGGTACGGTGTGCCTACATCCCACCCTCCCCAGACCCTACCTATAGCTTTGCTGTCGGTGGGATTTTACTGGGTATGATTGATTGATTGATTGATTGATTTTTAGAATTTAATTTGTTGAAATATTTAATAGGAAGGGTAGTCTGGTAATTTCATTTTACTTAACTGGAAAATTTAACGACGTTAGTTGCTAAGGACTATTCATGTTATGAAAATGTAACTATCGCACTCATTTATGAACATTCTTACAACAATCAGGATTAACTGTGTAATTACTGAACTATAAGGAGCAAGTTTGTAAAAACTGTAAACTACAAGGACCAACCATGCGGTTAAGTCTAGCAAACATGTCCAAACCTAAACCCGATAGTGACATGAGTCTGTTATCGGTTACAATATCATACACAAAAGCCCGACTATCCGCCCCAAATAATAAACCCGATCAACACCCCTATGCGTGTCACCTGTGAGCATGTTTAATGCGATTCATGTATGGATCTTTCTC
The DNA here is from genome assembly GCF_021521415.1 of Bidens hawaiensis. Lineage (NCBI taxonomy): Eukaryota > Viridiplantae > Streptophyta > Magnoliopsida > Asterales > Asteraceae > Bidens > Bidens hawaiensis. The sequence continues at coordinate 34,149 of NW_027497894.1, forward strand.
ATTTATTGCTTATTTAATTTACAGGACCGAATTATAGCCCGTCTTCAACAACCATATTCATTAGACTGTATTCCTGTGGAAATTAGAATATCAGGTTAGTTATTACAGTTAAGTTATAATGATTTGTATAAATATATCCTGATTTTTTATAGTTTTATTGTGTAAACATGCATTTGCAAAATCTAATAATCACTATGCTAATCATTTTATTTTTATATTGATATTTACAGAAACAATTCTCAGAATTATTAATGACGGCTGCGAGTGATTATGGTCTTTTAACATCATCTATTGCAGATTTTCAGTGGACTCAAAACTTTAAAGAGCCACCGACTGCCTGGGGGGTATGTCTTTGGCAAAACGTCAAATTACTGTTTTACCCTTAAAAATTGTATTGTTATTAATGGTAAGTGAATTTGAAATTGTTGGTATGGTATGATGTAGGAGATGCTTAGACTACTCCCATTCACAACCCAACCAAACCCAATCTTTCAATAAAATATTAATTTCTCTCTACCACCTATACAACCCAACTCAATTCAAATTTTCACTCCCATTCACAACCTAAGGCAAACAATATTTTTTATCAAATATACAGAGTTGCTTTTTATAAAATTAAAACTAAAAAAATACATTATTTAATTATATAAATACCAGCACCACATGCCACTTTAACTACATAGATATAATTTTTTGTTTTATTAAAAATATAAGAAAAAAATAAAAATAAACTGCTTTTTCTTTTTTATTAAACATACATATTGTAATCAAAAGTTAATAAAATATATATTCAGCAAGAAGCACAATTATTTGTGGCATAACAACTAAAAAGGAATTAGAAAATGGAATATGGGTGATGTGCTTCCGATCGAACAACAGTTGGTCCACCAACCTGATCGCCTCCAAAACAAGAGTTTTGCTTTTTCTTTAATTCTTTAATCAACGACCGACCGAACATTTCATACCAATGGGGATAGTCTTAGGCCAATCCCTGTGGCATTGGCATCATGCACAGGGTTTTTTTGTAGTTTTTATGGTTCTGACAAATCAATGTGATTTTATATGTTAGTGTTATAGTGCATGTATTTTCCATCATGGTTATATAAAATTGAAACATTTTATTGCTTTTTTACGACTTTTTTATTATATATTTTGAACTCGGTTTTTATATATGAGTTTGAACTCAAACTTTATAAAAACTCATCTTAAACAAATTTAAGCTGGAACCGAACATAATTGATAGAAGGGTGAATCGATTATAGAGGATCCTATGTATAACTATTATTGTGATGATTAAAGAAATGAAATAAAACAGGAATGAGGGTGGAAACATGGGTGGATTTGTTTGTTTTCATGCATTTGACGAATAACAAGTTGACATAATCACTTCCACACCACATGCTTCCCTCGCCTATGATATTGATACCCCTTTCAATTATTTGTCACTTTGTCAGAAAATGATTGAATACAAGTGCTTTTTTATTTTTAGAAATCGGATTAAAAAGGAAAAGGTTACCAGGAAAACAGAAGCGAAGAATAAAAAGAAAAATTTTATTTGGTTTTGTAATATTTAAGATATACTACTAATAATGGGATGTGGTCCTCCTACACCACCTCCATATGTTTATACGGCTCGTATAGGACTATACGGTTGTATAGGCTACGCATTACCGACAGGGGGACAAAAAACAGCTTTTTTCAACCTATATGACCGTATAGACCTATACGAGTCGTATAGGTATTAAATGACTCGTATATGGCTATCTGACACACCAGAACACCTATACGGTCGTATAGGGCTATACGACCGTATAGAAAAACAGCTTTTTTCAACCTATACGACCGTATAGACCTATACGAGCCGTATAGGTATTAAATGGCTCGTATAGGGCTATCTGACACACCATAACACCTATACGGTCGTATAGGGCTATATGACCGTATAGAAAACTTTTGCAGAAAAAGTCAGCCTGCCTTTGACCAACCACTGCCGTATAAGATTTTGGCCAAAACATACTGATAAACATCTAGTCCACATACATAAAAATAAAAGTGCACCTCAAAATACATCATGCTCCAAACACATGGTCTATATGCATAAAAGTAAACAGTTCATCCTAAAATACATCAAGTTTTTAACACGTGCTTCACATACATAAAGTTCATAAGAGTGCACATACTGAAAATAAAATAAGAACTACTGTGGTGGTAGCCCCTGCGCCTGTGGCTCCGGTGCCGGTGGTGAACCAAGTATATCCGGCACCATGGGAACTGGAATGCACTCCTCCGTTGCCTTGCGAATCATCCAATCCATCATCCACGTGACCCTAGCTTCTGTCCGTCGAGTCCTATACGGTCGTATAACCCTATACGCCCGTATAGGTCTATACTGGCATATTAACGTATTAATATTTAAAATTTTCAAAAAAATTGTCTATACGACCGTATAGCTCTATACGCCCAGCCCCGTATAGGTCTATACAACCGTATAGGGCTATCCAAGGCACTACAAACAATGAACGACAATCTCCGACACAATATGACAGTATTCAGGTGCTATACGACCGTATAATCCAATACGAGCCGTATAGGAAAAAATGTGGTGTATGAAGATCCAAGGTGGTGTGGGAGGATCGGCTGCCTTAATAATAGGGGTAACTAAAAGTAACCATACAAGAAATATAAGAAATACTTAAACAGGGAAAGTTACGTGAATAACCATTTCGACTAGATATATTTCTATATAGTGATTTTTATTTATTTTTTAATTTAATCATTACAAAAGATTACATCCAGCTAATATACGGCTATACGCTACATGTCTTACTGACAAGGAATTGATAAAAGAGTTGATTCAAGAGTTACCGGACTAACTGGATGTTTGATGGAGAAAAATATGAGAAAAATGATTTAAACTTTAAACAAGCATGATTTTACAAAATCCATTAGTGTGACATTCGTCAATTTCGGGTTTTATTTGTATTCGTTTTTGTATTTGTTTATTATGTAAACCGACCCGATTTGTAAACCGAAGCTTATGTTATAATCAAAATGATGGATTTATGTTACAATATTGTTTCACACTTGTTGGGTCTTGAAAACATCCTATCTTTATTTTTATTTTTATTATTTATTTATTTATTTATTTGTTTATTTTTGTTGTTTTATGTTTTTGTCTTGATCCATTTTGCATGAAAAATCTTGCGTCTCACACCCATATTTGACCACCAACATTACCCTATATATACACCACATTTCCTCTTCATTTTCCCTTGCTACAACTCAAAAAAAAAAAAAAAAACTCTCTCAAACATCAAAGATTCAAGGTTATCTTCTTAAGTGTTCTTGAAGGTTTTTAGTCTTTCATCTTAATTAGTTTATGTAGCCTTATTAATACTTGTTTATGGTTGTGCAACACATATATAATATACACCCCATGTTTCCCTTTAGTAGTTACTTTTCCGATTCCGGTCGGTGAGGTTTCGGACCTCATAAGGCAAGGCTTCATGGAAGACTTCGTGTTCTTAATATATATACATCTATATAACTTGTTCATACATATTAATCTTGCTTATTTTAGTTTGTTGGTCATGTTTACAAGTTCCATGGTTATGGGTTTTTAAGGGTCTATGCTTCGGTTTAACCGTAAATAGCTCTAAACCGTAAACCGAACTTTGTTACTAGTTTTGTTAAATAATTGTTTAAACATGCTTATTGTTAGATCTAAGTTTCTAAAATCATTTTTACAAATTCTATGGTTATGGGTTTGTAGAATCTTACCTCGGTCTTAACCCGAAACACGATCCGAACCGAAAACCGAACTTTTGTTTAAAGACTTTATTATTAACTTTTGGTATTTTTTTATTTGTATATTATTATACAAGTTCTTTAGTGTTTGGACATGTGGAAACCATCTATGAACTTGTTGTGAGATGGAAACCGACCCAAACCGATTCTTACTCGCTTAAGACACACAAGTGTGTTTTTTTAGCCATCAAGACTTGTATATTTCTTTAAAAATAGTTACAAATTGATTTTTAAATATTTTCTTAAATACTTGGAAATGTTGGATCCAACTTGATCTCATAACAAAGTTTGGACCGACAAAACCGAACACTCGCTTAACGTGCGTTGTTAGTTCTAAAACAATGGAACTACATACTTGGTTAAGTCTTATTAAATTTTATTGAGTTATCTCATAACATTCAATATTTTGGAAAGTTGACTTTGGGTTTGACCAATTATCAAGACCCGAACCGACAACCCGAACACTCGATAAAAAAAAACCGTTTTAGTATCTTTATTCCAAAGGGATTTGCATTCTTGCATTTTACCCACCTTATTACTTAACATAGGTTGAGTAAATATTAAGGTTAGATACTTTAACCTGGTTTCGAGCAAACTTACATTTTAAAGGGTTATTATTATAAATTCTTAAATAGTTACATTTTAAACCTTGAACTTTAATTATTTACATTTCTCAACATTTATTTTGTTTAAAGACCTTCAAGACAACCTTTCTGTCACACCCGGATCAATGAAGGCGGAAACGTCGAGGCGCGACATGATTGCTCATTGCACAATGACACTATAAAGTTACAATATTTAAACAACTCATTTAAATCCATATCATCACAAATAACACAACAATTGTTCATACAAAATGCCAAATAGATAGATAAACAAATAACTTGTTATTTTATTTTCTAATATTCTAAAGCCAAGATAATAAGTTTCTTCAAGTAATCCAATCAAGCTAACATCAAACCTGTAACATTGCATAAAATAGAGGTTGTCAACACGAAGGTTGGTGAGCAATTTTCATAGTTTTGGACAATAAGTATATAGTATGAAATCCACAACTAGTATATGAAAACAATAAATAATAGCAACAATTTAGATAATAAAACCGTCAATAAGAATACATTGATGAATCGTCAATAAGAATATATTGACGACACCTTTCTATATGGGGATACCATATATACTCGGAATTAACGTATGATCATACTTTGATGAGGCTACCCGCCTTAGCATTCAAGAATTTGCACATAATCATGTAAAGCATATAACGCCAAATCGAGCATTTATTTAAGTAAACATATACAATACGTGTTGTGGTTTAAGACTCAAGTATAAATCATTTGAATTTGAATAAGTATGCAATGTCACCCCCAAAACGAAAGATGGAAAACGGGGAATGAAAAAGTACTCACATTAACAAGTAACTTGAAAGATAGTGTCGTGAATAATCGGAGAGATCGGTTTAACGAGCAAGACCTATATTAAACGGGTCTTGTGTTAGCAGGTAGTCTAGGAAGGGTTTAAAATAAAATACATGACAAATAAAGTAAATAAATAAAGTTTAGGATTTAAAATGTAAATATTTGAGAAATTAAATAAACGAGTTTTGTAAAATAAGTTTACTCGAAACCGGGTCTCGGTATTCTATTCATTAGTTTTTTTCTTTTTTTTTACTCAACCTATGTTAAGTAATAATGTGGGTTAAAATGCGATATTGCAAAACCCTTGGTTATAAGAATACCCAAAACGAGGTTTAAACGAGTGTTCGGGTTTGTCGGTTCGAGACTTGATAATTGACCAAGCTCACAGTTAACTTCCCAAAATAATAAATGTTATGAGATAACTCAATAAAATCAAAATAGACTTAACCGAGTATGTAGTTCTATTGTGAAGAACCTTAACGTTCGTTAAGCGAGTATACGACCTTATCGGTTCAAACTTGTTATAAGATCAAGTTGGTTACCGACATGCCAAGTATGTTTAGAAACTAACTAAAATTGATTTAAAATATAATCTTGAAGAAAAATATGAGTTTTGGTGGCTAAAAACACACTTGTGTGTCTTAAGGGAGTGAACTCGGTTTAGTTCGGTTTTTGGTTCGGTCCTTGACTCGAAATAAGACCGAGGATGGTTACCACATACCCAATTACCATGGAACTTGTAAAATAACATATAAATAATAATACTCAAGTTTTACATTCAAAAAGTTAACAATAAAGCTTTTAAACAAAAGTTCGGTTTTTGGTTCGGTCCTTGACTCGGAATAAGACCGAGGATGGTTACCACATACCCAATTACCATGGAACTTGTAAAATAACTTATATGCCCTGCTTGCGGTGCGCGCATATAATGTATATATGTGTGAACCCTCGGGTGGGCAAAAGTAAAATTGTACTAATTTTGACGTTATTTTACTAATCTCGTGAAAATAACGTTAAAAGTGGCGGAAGGTTAATCAGGCATCATGTGGTGGCATTGATAGCTGAAAGACAATGGCACATGCACCGATCAGCCGGTGTCCCGATGATTGAGTGCTATGTGCCTTATGTCCAAGGCTTGATGCAAAACTACTATCGAGCCGGGGGTCTCACCGGAAGCAGCCTCTCTGTCCCTATGGGATAGAGGTAAGGCTGTCTACATCTTACCCTCCTCAGACCCTACCATAGCATTGCTATTGGTGGGATATACTGAGTACGATGATGATGATGATGAAGTTTTACATTCAAAAAGTTAACAATAATGCTTTTAAACAAAAGTTCGGTTTTTGGTTCGGTTCTCAACTCGGGATGAAACCGAGGCTAGTCACCACATACCCAATACCATGGAACTTGACAAATATGAACAATAAACTAAAATACGTAGAAGTTAAGCAAGTATAACAAGTTATATGGTTAGATTTGTTAAATATATAAACAAGGACTACAAAGTCCTCCATGTAACCTTGCCTTACTAGCCCGACATTTCAACCGGTCGAGACCGGAGAAATGAAAGACCGAAGGTAAACAAGGAGTGTATATTATATATATGTTGTAACATCAAGCTTTAAGTATTGAGAAGTTAGTTAAAATGAAAGATTAGCTTATGAAGAACAACCTTAGAATTCAAGAATTTGAGAGAGAAATGAAGAAATGAGCAAGCACAAATGAAGAAGATGGGTGTGTATATATAGAGTAAGTTGAATGGGTCTTTCATAAAGGGTGTTTCATGAAAATGGGTTGGTTATAGACCCAAGAAGCACAAACTACAAATGTGTCATTCAAGTCTCCATTTTGGTAGTTTTAGTCCCTGGAGTTCGTTTTGAGCGTTTTTGAGGAATTTTAAGAACCGAAAAGGGTGTTTTTTTTATCCAACAACTATAAAACAAATATTTAACACACAATTCATCATTTTGATAATATCGAAAGGTTTGGGATACAAAACGGGTCGGGTTTACATTAAGAATACAAGTATAAAATAACCCGAAATTGACAAATGTCACACTATCTAAATTCAAGACTTCTTTTCTTTTTAGGCATTGTGCGTTAAACTCGTCGTTCCGACAAATCTCCAAATTATCATCTTTCAAGTTTACTACTTGAAGGTGAGTACTTCATACCCCATTTTCCATATTTTATTTTGGGGGTGACATTTCATACTTATTCAACAACATGCTTTATATTTGAATCTTAAACCACAAACGTAGTTGTATACTTAACTAAATAATTGCTCAATTTGGTGTTCTATGCTTATATGCCTATGTGTTTATCGCTTTTGGTTGGTGGAACTATAAAATCCTAGACTATTTGGCATCCCCTTATAGCAAGGTGTCGTTAACGTAATGCAATTAACGATAACTATAAAATCCTAGACTATTTGGCATCCCCTTGTAGCTAGGTGTCGCAAATGTGTTTAGCGATATCTATTTATCCAAATTACCAATTTTATTTATCGTTTCGTATGCAAGTTTTGTGGCTATCTTTATTATATACTAATATGATTAAACTTATGAATTGTTCACCAACCTTTGTGTTGACAAACTTTATTTTATAAAATGTTGCAGGTTTGCATCTTAGTTGATTTATGATTGTGAAGAAAACGACATCAAAGACCTTAGGATATTAGTAAAAATGAACAATATCAAATTTGCCATATTTTGTGATATCTTGTTTATGGTTATTTTATGGATAATTGTTATGTGACATTTTCGATGTTGTGAAATGAAATGAGTTTATTAAATACTGTCATTTTAATTAGTGTCATGTGCTTATGGACAATCGTTACACCTCGGCATGTTCCGCCGCCTTTGGTCAGGGTGTGACAGATTGGTATCAGAGACATGACAATAGGATAGGTGGTTAGACGTAACGACCTAATATTGTTATGCTTAGGGTCTTATACGTGTGCTCATACGTGTTTACTCTATTTTGATTGTTCATATCGCATATTATTTATAAACTTGTTTAAAATTCACCAATATCCCAAATGTTCACATACACACACTGTTGGTGCATAATGTCAGTAGTTCATAGTCTAGTGTCTGTAATCGAGTCTGTAATGTTAATTATGTTTTATATATGTCTTAAGCGAAGTTGTTAACAAGTTCGCCTAGGCGAACTTGTTAGTCAAGCGAAGTTATGGACAACTTCGCCTGAACATGCCAGGCGAAGTTGTCGTGTATAAATAGTCCTAGGTTACGGCTGTTTGTGGTTAATTGTTTTAGTTGTTCGTGTTAGTTTGTTCGAGTTGTTACGAGAGCTGTAACGTGTGTCTGTAATAGTGATATCGTATCACGTGTTTGAGTTATTATATAACGTGTGTTCGTTTCGTGTGTTCGTGTGATTCGTGTTCTATACTCGTAACGATCTACGCAGGGATTCCGCACCTGAGTAGATCGAGATATCTCGTGCGATCCATCCAGGGAACCTACATGTGGTATCAGAGCCTTAGGCTCTTATGCTATGGTTCGAGATCTGCGTTTTGGTGTTTCTGGCACGTTTCTGATCATTTCTGGCCAATCAGCGCCGCAGGCGAAGTTATGGGATTCAAGCGAAGTTGCCGTCACTGTTCGTGGGTTTCGGCGATGTTATTGGCCAGGCGAAGTTAGCAGCCAAGCGAAGTTATGGCCAAGCGAAGTTATTGAGGGGCGAAGACGAACAAGAAGTGCTAAGAGTGTATGATCCGATGCATCTTGTTAATTTATCGAAAGCTGATCTGCAGGTGTTAAATGAAAAGAAGATATTTTATATTCCTGCTTGGAAAGACGAAGCGAGGAAATATCAGCGAGTAGTCACGGTATGTGTGAGAGAAGGAGTACATGCATGAAGACAAAGAGATTGAAGGTTACAAGACACGTGCTTGAAGATCAAGACATGAAGCTACTGCCAAGGGGGAGTCTGTTGGTGCATAATGTCAGTAGTTCATAGTCTAGTGTCTGTAATCGAGTCTGTAATGTTAATTATGTTTTATATATGTCTTAAGCGAAGTTGTTAACAAGTTCGCCTAGGCGAACTTGTTAGTCAAGCGAAGTTATGGACAACTTCGCCTGAACATGCCAGGCGAAGTTGTCGTGTATAAATAGTCCTAGGTTACGGCTGTTTGTGGTTAATTATTTTAGTTGTTCGTGTTAGTTTGTTCGAGTTGTTACGAGAGCTGTAACGTGTGTCTGTAATAGTGATATCGTATCACGTGTTTGAGTTATTATATAACGTGTGTTCGTTTCGTGTGTTCGTGTGATTCGTGTTCTATACTCGTAACGATCTACGCAGGGATTCCGCACCTGAGTAGATCGAGATATCTCGTGCGATCCATCCAGGGAACCTACACACACTTTCATAGTATTTCCAAGGTATCCTTACCTTAAAACGCAAAAAGCATATTTTCATTGTGTTTTATGGATTACAAGTTAACTTGGATCCCCTTGTTTATAATCCCTTAAAGGTTGCATTTATATCGGGTTCGTAGCCCTCATAGGAAACAAGACATTATAAAACGACCATTTGACAAAAAGATTCCAAGAATCGAAGGTGATTTACTTACCTGGAATGGTGGGACTATAGTGCTCGTTTTCTAGGCCACAAACCATGTTATACATGTCAATACTTTAAGTAGTCGAATGCGAGCGTTCCGGTCGCCATCCTAATTTTTCGGTGTCAAAACAATAGAACTACGGTGATTCGTGGACTAGTGCTTTGACATGACGTTGTATTCCGATTTATGGTGTTATTATCGTTATTTGAGTCGAAAACATGAAAAAGTTACGGTGATTCGTGCACATGTTTAGACTCCAACGTTGTGTTTTATAAATTTTTTTTTTTGAGTTGGAATATCAAATCATGGTGGTTCATGTACGATTTTTTCGACTCCATAAACCTCAAAATCTCAAAATTTTAAGCTTTAACCCCTCAAAATCTCAAAATCATTTAAGATTGTTTCCGGTTTGTTGTTTATATACAAAGATTTATATTTTATCTAACACTAACATCTACTCCTCACTAACTTTAGGATTCACAATCAAAAAGAAAATTTAACTTCACCTTATTCTTATTTTATACACTCTCATATCCATTTCTTTTTACCTAAAACTTATTCCATTTCTTTATAATCTTTTAGCATGCCTCCACTAAGACCGCGCAAGAGCACCAACCGAAGTATGGCTGCTTTTATCGTCAAGCAAATGGCCGCTGTGATTCCCGAACTTGTAACTCAAATCCAAGCTACCAACCTCCTCCACCCGTTGTTGCACCCGTTGAACCCAAACCCGTATCCTACCCATATAAGCAATTTACTAGTGCCAACCCAACCGAATTCTGGGGTACGAACTGTGCGACTACCTTATTGCAATGGTTCGAGTCTATGGAGAATGTGTTTAGATATAGCGAGTGCCTCGAAGCGAAAAAGACAAATTTTGCTTCAAGCATGTTTAAAAAAACCGCTCTAACATGGTGGGGTAGTGTCATGCATCTCCAAGGGTCGGAAACGGCTATGGCTCTTCCATGGTCCGACCTCAAGGCACTCATGATGAAGAAGTTTTGTCCCAAACACGAACTTCAAAAGCTTGAGGAGGAATTTTGGAACCTCAAGCAAGATAGTGGTGATAAGGCCGCTTACTCACTCCGTTTCCACGAGTTGAGCATTCTCGTCCCTCATTTGGTTACCCCGGCTGAGCGTGAGCTTGACAAATACATTGGGGGTTTACCTATGCAAATCCGGGACTCAGTCTTGAGTAGCAAACCCGTGAATCTTGAGGATGCCATTACTCTAGCCGGTGCACTATCGGAGAATCATGTGAAAGTGGGTACCCTAACCCTCAAGAAACCAAACGAAAAAGCCAAACCCGAGCCCGCACCACAAGCCAAGGTTGAACCCGCACCACAAGCCATTAACTACTCCAACTCTTCCCGTCACAACAATAACAACAACAACAAACCCAAAACCAACTACCGAAACTATGCCGTTGCCCAACCCCAACCTCAACAACAAACCCAAATTCCACCCCAAACCCGAAAACCATATACCGGTACCGCCCTACTATGCAACATTTGCCAACTCTATCACCCACCAAACATGCCTTGTCGCCATTGTACCATTTGTAACCGACTTGGTCATCTCAACACCACATGCCGATCCGCACAACGAACCCAACCTAACCAACCAAGAACTTTTCCCCAAAATACTTAACACCGATATGCACCCTACCCACCAAACCTACCTCAACAACCCCGAGCTTGCTACAATTGCGGTAACCCTAACCATTTCCGCAACAATTGTCCTCGCCTCATCCTTACAAACCAAACCATGACCGCACCTTACTACCAAACTCAAGCTTACCAAGTTCAAACCTACCAACCTTAACTTTTCCAACACAATGCACCACTCATCCAACCCATCCAAGCCATACAAGCACCACCTCCTCCACCACCGCAAGCACCTCAAGTCAACCAAGGCAATCAAGGACGAGCTTTCAAGATGAATGTTAATCAAGCTCAAGCGGCAAACGATGTTGTGAATGGTATGTTTTTAGTGAACCGACATTTGGCTTCCATTTTATTTGATACGGGTGATGATAGAAGTTTCATTTCTTTGAAATTTGAGTAAAAAATTGCCGTGTCTCGAACCAAGCTTTCCCGGTCGTTTTCTGTTGAAGTCGCCAATGGAAACTCCATCACCATAAATTCCGTCGTCTGCGATTGTACTCTCGTTCTTGCTAACCATAAATTCTCCATCGATCTCATCCCGATGCAAATGGGAAGTTTCGATGTCATAGTAGGCATGGATTGGTTATCTTTGCACCGTGCCGATGTTGTTTGCTTCGATAAATTCATTCGCATTCCGCTTGTCAACGGTAAAATCCTTAAGGTCTTCGAAAAAGCTACTTCGAGAAGGCTTAATCTCATGTCGTGTTCTTAATCGCAAAAATACATACGCCAAAAGTATGCTCCGCTCCTAGCTCTCTTGGCGACAAAAGACAAAAAGGAAAGGAAAATCCAAGATATTTCTATTGTTCGTGATTTCCTCGATGTCTTTCCCGACGATGTCACCGGTCTTCCACCCGTTCGTCCGATTGAATTTCGAATCGATCTTGTGCCCGGCGCGATGCCTGTGGCCAAGGCTCCTTACCGTTTAGCCCCGTCAGAAATGCAAGAATTATTGAACCAACTCGAAGAACTTTCCAATAAAGGTTTCATTCGTCCTAGCTCTTCTCCTTGGGGCGCTCCTGTTCTCTTCGTGAAAAAGAAGGATGGTTAGTTTCGTATGTGCATCGATTATAGGGAACTTAACAAACTCACCATTAAAAATCGTTATCCCTTGCCACGAATCGATAACCTATTCGACCAACTTCAAGGCGCAACTTGCTTCTCCAAAATCGATCTTCGATCAGGTTATCATCAATTGCGTGTTCGCGAAGAAGACATTCCAAAAACCGCTTTCCGTACTCGATATGGACATTTCGAATTTTTGGTTATGCCCTTCGGGTTAACAAATGCACCCGCGGTGTTTATGGACCTCATGAACCGCGTTTGCAAACCATTCCTCGATAAATTCGTTATTGTCTTTATTGATGACATTCTCATCTTTTCCAAATCCAAAGCCGAACATGAGCATAATTTGCGTTCCATTCTCGAACTTCTTAGAAACGAACGACTTTATGCCAAGTTCTCCAAATGCGAATTTTGGCTCGAGCAAGTTCAATTTTTGGGACATATCGTAAACAACAAAGGTATTCATGTTGATCCTGCTAAAATTGAGGCCGTTAAGGATTGGAAAACTCCAACGACTCCTACGGAAATTCGATCCTTCCTCGGTTTAACCGGATATTATCGACGTTTCATTCGAAACTTTTCCAAGATCTCTTTGCCTTTTACCTCCCTCACTCATAAAGGAAAACCATTTGATTGGGGTTCGAAGCAAGAAAAAGCCTTTTGTACTCTCAAGGACATGCTTTGCAATGCTCCCATTTTAACCCTTCCCGATGGAAACGACGATTTTGTGGTATTTTGTGATGCCTCTCATCAAGGTCTTGGTTGTGTCCTCATGCAAAGAGGTCAAGTCATCGCTTACGCATCAAGGCAACTTAAGGTCAACGAGAAGAACTACACGACTCATGATCTCGAACTTGGTGCCGTTGTTTTCGCTCTCAAAATCTGGAGACATTACCTTTATGGTACGAAATGTGTGGTTTTTACCGATCATAAAAGTCTTCAACACATTTTTGACCAAAAAGATCTCAATATGAGACAACGACGATGGGCCGAATTACTTAGTGATTACGATTGCGAAATTCATTACCATCCCGGTAAAGCGAATGTTGTCGCCGACGCCCTAAGTCGAAAGGTTAATGTTAAATCCGTTCTGCTTCTAAGCGTTGTCGTTCAAACCGATCTTCAAATTCGAATCTTCCAAGCTCAACGTACCTCCGTTGAAGAAGGTAACATGTACAACGAAATGTCATGTGGAGCCGAACTTCAACTCGAAACCAAACCCGATGGTCTTTTGTACTTTCTCAATCGTTTGTGGGTTCCAAATCGCGATGACCTTCGTACTTGTATACTTGACGAAGCTCACAATTCACGGTATTCCGTTCATCCCAGTGCGGATAAGATGTATTTCGACCTTCGTGCTACCTTTTGGTGGCCGGGTATGAAAAAAGACGTAGCGTTATTCGTATCTAAATGTCTTACTTGCTCAAAAGTTAAAGCCGAACATCAAAGACCTTTTGGTCTACTCAAGCAACCACCGATTCCCGTTTGGAAATGGGAAGACATTGCTATGGACTTTATCACTAAATTACCCAACACCCAAAAGGGCAACGATAGCATTTGGGTGATCATCGATCGTTTGACCAAATCTGCTCATTTCATTCCGATCCGCGAGAAGTATTCTGTTGAGCAACTTGCTCAAATCTATGTTCGAGAAATCGTGTGCCGACACGGTTTACCATTGACTATTATCTCTGACCGTGATGCTCGTTATACCTCTCATTTTTGGCGTTCACTTCAAGAAGTTTTGGGAACACGTCTCGATCTTAGCACCGCGTATCATCCTCAAACGAACGGTCAATCCGAACGTACAATACAAACTCTTGAGGATATGCTACGAGCATGTGTTCTTGATTTCGGTGGGAATTGGGATTCTCATATTCCGTTCATTGAGTTTTCTTATAACAATAGCTACCATTCGAGCATTGAGATGGCTCCTTTCGAAGCTCTTTACGGTCGTAAATGTCGTTCTCCGATTAGTTGGAACGAAGTCGGTGAAGCTCAAATCACGGGACCCGAAATGGTTCAAGAATCCACCGACGTTATTGATCGAATCCGTAAGAACCTCCTAGCCGCTAGAAGTCGTCAAAAGAGTTACGCCGACAAATGGCGAAAACCGATCGAATTTAATATTGGCGATCTTGTCCTTCTAAAAGTATCTCCTTGGAAGGGGGTAGCTCGTTTCGGAAAGAAGGGAAAACTAGCTCCTCGTTTCGTTGGTCCTTTTAAAATCCTTGAGCGTGTTGGAAAAGTAGCTTATCAACTCGAACTACCGGAAGAACTTGCCGGTGTTCATCCGACATTTCATGTTTCAAATCTTATAAAGTGCTTAGCCGAGGGTAATCTCCATATACCTCTCGACGAAGTACATGTCGATGAGTCGATGGTCTTAGTTGAACGACCCATTGAAATCATGGATCGCAACGAGAAGAGAACCAAGCGTAGTCGTATTCGGTTAGTCAAAGTTCGATGAGAATCAAGGCGCGGCGCGGAATTCACTTGGGAGCGAGAAGACAAAATGAAAGAGAAGTATCCACATTTGTTCGCAACATCTTCGTCTTAATTTCGGGATGAAATTTCCTAAAGTAGGGGATACTGTGATATTCGTCAATTTCGGGTCTTATTTGTATTCGTTTTTGTATTTGTTTATTATGTAAACCGACCCGATTTGTAAACCGAAGCTTATGTTATAATCAAAATGATGGATTTATGTTACAATATTGTTTCACATTTGTTGGGTCTTGAAAACATCCTATCTTTATTTTTATTTTTATTTATTATTTATTTATTTATTTATTTATTTTTGTTGTTTTGTGTTTTTGTTTTGATCCATTTTGCATGAAAACTCTTGTGTCTCACACCCATATTTGACCACCAACATTACCCTATATATACACCACATTTCCTCTTCATTTTCCCTTGCTACAACTCCAAAAAAAAAAAAAACTCTCTCAAACATCAAAGATTCAAGGTTATCTTCTTAAGTGTTCTTGAAGGTTTTTAGTCTTTCATCTTAATTAGTTTATGTAGCCTTATTAATACTTGTTTATGGTTGTGCAACATATATATAATATACACCCCTTGTTTACCTTTGGTAGTTACTTCTCCGATTCCGGTCGGTTAGGTTTCGGACCTCATAAGGCAAGGCTTCATGGAGGACTTCGTGTCGTTGATATATATACATCTATATAACTTGTTCATACATATTAATCTTGCTTATTTTAGGTTTGTTGGTCATGTTTACAAGTTCCATGGTTATGGGTTTTTAAGAGTCTATGCTTCGGTTTAACCGTAAATAGCTTTAAACCGTAAACCAAACTTTGTTACTAGTTTTGTTAAATAATTGTTTAAACATGCTTATTGTTAGATCTAAGTTTCTAAAATCATTTTTACAAATTCTATGGTTATGGGTTTGTAGAATCTTACCTCGGTCTTAACCCGAAACACGATCCAAACCGAAAACCGAACTTTTGTTTAAAGACTTTATTGTTAACTTTTGGTTGTAAAACTTAAAGTATTTTTTTATTTGTACATTATTATACAAGTTCTTTAGTGGTTGGACATGTGGAAACCAAACCGATTCTTACTCACTTAAGACACACAAGTGTGTTTTTTTTTAGCCGTCAAGACTTGTATATTTCTTTAAAAATAGTTACAAATTGATTTTTAAATGATTTCTTAAGTACTTGGAAATGTTGGATCCAACTTGATCTCATAACAAAGTTTGGACCGACAAAACCGAACACTCGCTTAACGTGCGTTGTTAGTTCTAAAACAATGAAACTACATACTTGGTTAAGTCTTATTAAATTTTATTGAGTTATCTCATAACATTCAATATTTTGGAAAGTTGACTTTGGGTTTGACCAATTGTCAAGATCCGAACCGACAACCCGAACACTCGATAAAAAAAACCGTTTTAGTATCTTTATTCCAAAGGGATTTGCATTCTTGCATTTTACCCACCTTATTACTTAACATAGGTTGAGTAAATATTAAGGTTAGATACTTTAACCCGGTTTCGAGCAAACTTACATTTTTAAAGGGTTATTATTATAAATTCTTAAATGGTTACATTTTAAACATTGAACTTTAATTATTTACATTTCTCAACGTTTATTTTGTTTAAAGACCTTCAAGACAACCTTTCTAAATTCAAGACTTCTTTTCTTTTTAGGCATTGTGCGTTAAACTCGTCGTTCCGACAAATCTCCAAATTATCATCTTTCAAGTTTACTACTTGAAGGTGAGTACTTCATACCCCATTTTCTATCTTTTATTTTGGGGGTGACATTTCTTACTTATTCAACAAAATGCTTTATATTTGAATCTTAAACCACAAACGTAGTTGTATACTTTACCTAAATAATTGCTCGATTTGGTGTTCTATGCTTATATGCCTATGTGTTTATCGCTTTTGGTTGGTGGAACTATAAAATCCTAGACTATTTGGCATCCCCTTATAGCAAGGTGTCGTTAACGTAATGCAATTAACGATAACTATAAAATCCTAGACTATTTGGCATCCCCTTGTAGCTAGGTGTCGCAAATGTGTTTAGCGATATCTATTTATCCAAATTACCAATTTTATTTATCGTTTCGTATGCAAGTTTTGTGGCTATCTTTATTATATACTAATATGATTAAACTTATGAATTGCTCACCAACCTTTGTGTTGACAAACTTTATTTTATGAAATGTTACAGGTTTGCATCTTGGTTGATTTATGATTGTGAAGAAAACGACATCAAAGACCTTAGGATATTAGTAAAAATGAACAATATCAAATTTGCCATATTTTGTGATATCTTGTTTATGGTAATTTTATGGATAATTGTTATGTGACATTTTCGATGTTGTGAAATGAAATGAGTTTATTAAATACTGTCACTTTAATTAGTGTCATGTGCTTATGGACAATCGTTACACCTTGGCATGTTCCGCCGCCTTTGGTCGGGGTGTGACACCTTTATAGTGTGAAACACATAAATCACTTTGTCTTAGTTCACATGTTTATTTTCGACTTAACTTTGTTAATTTTAGTATTCAATTGCCAACTTTGCAGATTTAAGTTTTTAACAATTTCGGCAATACCTGTCAATTTTAGAATTCTGTAGGACACCTCATGTAGTGATTTAGGCATTCTGTTTTATATCAGTTTATTTATAATTTTTTTTCTTATAATTTTATGCATTCCCTCTGTGTCACACATTCAAATAGATCTTTTTAACTCTTGCACCTAATATTCGCTCTGTATCACACATTCGCTCTGTATCACACATTCAAACATATCTTTTTTATCATAGTATTATCGATTGGTCACTTCTAGCACAAATATTGGTCTAATTTTGTGTCAAGTATCATCGTAGATGGTAAAAACTACACCTAAAATACAACTTTATCTTTTGCTGATTTAAAACTTTAAAAAGATTTATAATTATTAATTACTGAAATACTATATTTAGTCGATGATTATTTTAACAAAACCTGCCAAGTCAAATGTTTTTATGGTTAAGAACCACTGACTTTCTATATAAGAGGTCACCGGTTCGAGTCTTGTTTGTCACAAAATGTCGTATGCTAGTAAGAAATTTTACCAAATTAGATATTTTGACGACGTGCTTTCTTTAGAATTGGTGATGGACCGGATCGCAAGAGCTTTTGTAGAATTTCAGGTCGTTAATAAAGAAAAAGAACGGTTAAGTAATAATCCATATAAAATGATTAAAGATATGATAATGACCAAAAATAAACTTAACATAACATGTGAATTCTTGCGGCTGGGCCCAGTATTATCAGGTTGCCACCTCTCATCCACGTCAGCGGATATGACATCTTACAGGCGGAAACACGTCTCAGATCCCCATGCTGCAATTACCATTCTGTCCTTAAACTTCCGAAACAGAAATCTCTTCCCTTTCCATTAATACTACAACTGCTCGTCTTCTACGTGTCCTCGCCGGAAACCGCCACATCATCCACTTCTCCATAATAATAATAGTATGATCTCTCTCTATAGACACATAGTGTTTGATTTTATGAAAGTAGTCTTACATGAAACGTCAACATCAAGGTTAACTGTACGTTATTTAATGACGGTTGCTTCGATAAACGTGGCGTGATCGGTAATTCATTGTTATGAAGTTCTCCTCATCCTTCATTCATCTCCATCAGGTTCTTAATTTTTTTTAAAACTAATTTATTTACATGTTTGTTCGTGAATTAATTAAAATTTTTAGCATAATTCTCGTTAGATCCTTATGATTTGTGGTAACTGTTTTGAAATTGAGCTTTAATTTATGTTTATTTTTGTATTTATTTGTGTTTTGGAGCTTTATGCAGGCTTTATATGGAGGAATGCAACAGTAGTCGCCATTTTTTCAGTCTAACCAGTCTGCAGATAGGGTATGAATCTTCTATTCTCATTTTTGGATCAATTTTGACTTGGTCAAACCTTGTATTGTTTGATAAATAGTAGGTAGATTTTGGAATTTGTTATAAAGTTGTTGTATTTCTGGCACTTCGAGGTGGGCAAACCGTTTGAAACCGATTATGTATAAACTGGCTTCTAACCGTTTTGAAATTCTCTCTACCGAAATCGGTACCAAACCGGTTAACTGAACCAAACTGGCTAAAACTGGTAAAAAACCAATCATAAACCATTCAAGAAACCGGTTTCAACCCAAACCGAAACCGAAACCGATCAGACCCTAAATTGGTTAGGGTTGAAACCGGTTTGGTTTGGTCAACAAATGGTACTTATGTAACATCAAATCTGTTGTGACCAGCTGATTTGGATCCAATGTTATCATGTTAATTGTTAACATCAATTATTGCTATTCATGTTGATATTATATATCATCTTATTGTTTATTGCAGAGATTTGCAATCATATCTTTCAGATCTTAGTCTTTTTCTAGCACCTGATTGCAAGAACTTTTATGTATTGGTGGATAATAGACCATGGCTGGAAGACTTGGTGTCACGGCCTGCGCACTTGTGGCAGTTGATGGTTACCAAGGTTTCATAAATGATTAATTGTTTTAAGACATCACAACAATTGTTTTCTTTTTATTGTCTTCATTTGTTTTTGGTTATGTTTTCAGTCTCGAATGTCACCATTCGCTATTACAAGAACACGAAAGGGTATAAAAGAGACGTGCGAGTCAAAAAATTTAAGAAAATGGTACCCGGTGATTGATGCTGCAATACTATCAAACAAGAAGGCTTTGCTACCTGTCAAGAAACTTAGGAATTCGTTGTTTGCAAACAGCAAATCACATAGGATTTTATATGGATTTATTGTTTTTGAGGTGGTGTGGGAAGATGTTCGTGGGATTAATTACTTGAATGAACTTCAGGTGCTTAATCTCTCATCTTATTCTATATTTACTTTATTGTTTATGTAAATTTACAATGATAATCAGAGATTACTGTTAAGAGTTTGTATAGAAAATTACACATAAAACAAAGGAAAGCCGGATAATAAATAGGCAAAGCACTCTAGGTTGTAAGGTTGACCTGGTTAAACGGGCTATATGAATCAATAACTTATTAAGCTTACTTTATGAGCAGACTGATACTTCTCTTGCTATTGAGGCTAAGCATATGAATAGATGGGAATTTGATAGTATATCTCAAGCTGCTAATGGTGTAAATTCGTGGTTTCCCGGGACACCGCGTGAGCGTTTTCTTATGAAGAGCAAACTAAACTCTATGTTAGGTTTGAGTTATGAAGAGGATGTGTTTCATGATGCTCTAGATGGCCATGGTACATACAATGATGATGGTGTTATTGATGAACATACGTATGAAGCTATTCAATACAAAGACGTTTTGCTTTCATTTCGTTTCAATGATCATGATCTTCCATTTGAGCTACAACAAATAATTATGTTTGATCTAAGATTGCTTACTTTATTAGAAGCCGGACTTCCGTCTTGGGTTATTTTCTTTCAATCTTATCCAGTATTTTGCCATATCTATCGTCCGTGGATGTGCCCACTAGCACGAGTTTTATATGTGGTGGTTTCTGTGGTTACAGTTGTCATCGGTTTCTATGACTTGTACAAAAACATCCCGCTTCTGAAGGCAACCGCCGCCCGTCTCTGTGGTCCCCTTTTCGGATGGATAGAAACATGGGAGATGGCGTCAAGGATCAAATACCTAGGAACCATGTTGTTTTTGCATAACTCTGAGAAGGCGTTTAAGTGGTTCATGAAAATGTCACGTAACGTGCGGTCTTGTATATCAATTCTCACACAGCCTTTATCCGAGCCTTTTATGGTGATTCTCGAGGTACTTCTTCCTATTTGTCAGGTGTATATACAGATGGGAGAATATCTTTGCTCATTCATTTGGATTCTGATCACAACTTGTTGGAATCTCGTCGATAATCTCTCTAAAATCATTATATTTCCTGTGTATTTCGTCGCATCAACCATATGGATGATTGGTATGTTCATAATCTTTCGTTGATTTTACTAATTGGTATATGGTCGATGGGCTCATGTATAGAACAACCCTAGAGACGTCTATACGTGGGCCCATGGGCCATATATCAATATACACCAAGTATACAACACTTCATAGTTTGAATTTTACTATGTATCCATTGCAGTGATATTGATCTTGTGCCCAATATTCTGGCTCATCTGTGGTATACTTTATGCTCCAATTGGCCTTATTATCGGACTATCTAATTTGGTGGGATTCATTTTTAATCAAATGCATGATTTCATTGGAGATACGTGGCTGTTTGCGAGTGGCTTATTCAAGTTAGCTTCGGCTGCTGAGTCGACTGTGGGCCATCATGAGGTTTCCATGTGGCGCGCCCTTTGGAATGATCTTTTCTCTCAGGTTGTTAAAGCCTTAAAGCCCCTTATTTCTTCATTTTCTATATTATCACATGACTTGTTAAAAGGATTTTTTTATACATATATCGTATTATAGATTTTTCGTGCGGTTAGAAGCATTTTAAGTGGCTTTGTTGCATTCTTCACAGCATGCAATAGGCATCGGCTAAGGTGAGATTTATGCATAACTTGTGCGTGGTGTTTGTGTACTTTTTGTGATAATGTGTAATGGATTTGCAGCATATATAATCATGTACAAGAGTTGATTAGAAGGCTTTATCAGCCAACTGGGAGTTCACGCGTTTTGAGTTTCATTCAAAGAGGAAAGAGACCGGGAAGTAAGATGTTGGTAAGTTGTCATGTTTAAGGTTTGTTATTGAGGGATGTTTCCCTTGAATGTCATGTCGATCATGAATTAATCATGTTGCATGTTATAGGCAGAAGCAAGGGAAAGAAGGAAGTCATTGCTTATTAAAAGTATAAAACACAGTTGAGACCAGTTTTTGTATCTACCTAACCACAAACTAATCATACAAACAGTACAATACATATCCTCGCGGTGAGTCCAAAAAAAACTATACGGGTCGGGCGTTCTGATTTGGACATTGTAAATAACAAGGTTTTATGATTAATATACATGTATATGAGTATCGTAATCCGTCTTTAATCTTTACATATAATATCTTGCCTTCTGGTTCCAATCGCATCAACTGCTCGGCTTTCAGATTTAGTTGGATTCTCCGGGCTCTGTTGCCAACAAGCTTTACTTGGTCTAATAAAGTGCATTGTATGTTTTTGTTTATGCTTTTGAGCTTCTTTGTGGTGATTGTGTAACTTTATGAATACCTTGATTTAGGGATATGCAGTTTTTATTTTAATAAATTAGCATTGGTAACTTGCAGATTCAATGGTGAATAGATGATTAATTTCTAAAACGAATCTTCACCAATGTGACCATATTACAAAGAGTTAAGAATACAATTCAAGAACATCACAGTCTCTCAAAACAAACTGACAAATCTAACTCGAATGAACAAAATAATATAGAGACGATTTTTTATGAAATCCCAGAAGAAACGCAACTGAGCAAAAATGATTCGAGAAAGATTTAGTTGACGATAATACATCGTTAGCCACTTAGCCCTTGTAATTCCAGAAAGTACTCTGCCTTCCCTCAGCAACCATACCTTCACTCCTAAGTCCTTGTCAATCAAGTCGCTGCGATTAATCCTACATATGTTCATATACAACAAGATAATAAATTGTCTCTTGTTTAATCAACTCAAGATTGAAAAATGATCTTATAATTAGACATTGCAACGTAGTTACTTGGTGTTATATTAAATAATTATATAGCGGGAGGCAGAAAAATTACATGTTAAAAGGGTGATAGTATCTAGTGAAAAATTAATCTATGATATTTAAACTCTTGGCTCCAATTTAGATGCATATTGGCCAAGTTGTATTAAAATTCAAACACCTATTGGCCAATTTGAATTAAAAATTTAAGTACATATTGGCCAAGCTGAACTAAAATTCAAAATCTTATATATGGCAAACCAATTCTTTATGAACATCCCTGCATGAGTCGTGTGTAACAGAAATGACAATTTATCTTCAACAAACCCTTTCTTCTTTAAACTTGGATCCGTCGGACCTCATTGGAAAAGATGCTCAAATCAACGGCCATATTTGTACTCTTCATTTGGGACCCACCAACACACCCTTTTTCACGGGAAAATAATCAAAATGGCTCATTTGACCACACAAATTCCTTGACTAACCATCAAAATTAAATAATACCCAAAATGGATAGTTTCTAAACGGAAGGATCCGCCATAATAGAACTAGCGGCCGCTAGTTCTATTATGGCGGATCCTTCCGTTTAGCAAAAAGGGTCATTTTAGGTATTATTTAGTTTGAAGGTTAATCAAGAAATTTGTGTGGTCAAATGAACCATTTTGGTCATTTTCCATTTTTTC
Organism: Bidens hawaiensis; assembly: GCF_021521415.1. Taxonomy (NCBI): domain Eukaryota; kingdom Viridiplantae; phylum Streptophyta; class Magnoliopsida; order Asterales; family Asteraceae; genus Bidens; species Bidens hawaiensis. The sequence goes on from NW_027497894.1 coordinate 57,525, forward strand.
ACTAATATAAACCCCTCTTTTGTCTCACTAACAAGTATCAACTATCAAATGATAGCTATGGTAGTTACACTCCTCTATTCCTCCATTTCCCTCGTGCTCTTAGTCTATTCTTCACTTGCAGGTGCATCATCTTTATATCAACACATCTTTACAATATACCATTTATTGTTTCAACTTTCTACTTCAAATTCATTTTCTTTTTATGAGTTTGCATGCAGTGGCGAAGCTTGGACCAAGGCACCGGGGAGGGGGGACTCAAAATGTATACAAAAATTCACAAATGATGGGGGGCCAGACTCAAATTTTCGGCCGAAAACGCCTAAATTTACACTACGCATAAAAAATTTCGGACGAAAACATGTAAATTTACACTACTGCATGAAAAAACCGGGGGCCCTAGTAAAGCTTTGCCAGTGTTTGCATGGATTTTATTTATAAGTTAAAATCCTGATCTTCGTCATTGATTTAATAAAATATAGTATTTAGAGTTTTAATGTCGTATTCACAGGTCTGATTTATCTCTATATACTGTAACTCTACCGAATGAAATGAATTCAATCAGTTTTACCATCTTACATAATTTTTATATGTGCAGATGGAGGTTCAATTGGAGTAAACTACGGTCGACTCGGTAACGATACCATCAGCCTTCAAAGTCGCAAACCTTCTCAAATCTCACGGAATCAATCAGGTCAGGATGTTCGATACCGACCCGGCCGTGTTCAAATCCATGTCCGGAACTGGTATCAAACTATCCATCACCCTCCCAAACGAGCTTCTATACGCCGCATCAAGATGACAATCATTCATCATTCGCTTACAAATGGATTCGTCAAAACGTCGTCGCTTACTATCCCCACACTCAAATCGAATCAATCTCCATCGGAAACGAATTGTTCGTTGATCCCAAAAGCACAAAAACAAAAACTCCACTTTTTTACTAATTCCCGCCATAAAAAACATTCATCAAGCGTTGGTTAAATATAAACTCGACTCCTTTATTAAACTCTCAACTCCAATCGCTTTTAGCGCTCTACAAAATTCGTTCCCACCATCAGCCGGTTCTTACTGTTGGAATTATGGACCGGTTCGGGTAAGTTAATACGGCCAACCGGATTATGACCCGTGAGAGTTACACTGTAAGGCAACGAACCATTAACCCGCTTAAGTTAGTTAACCGGGTTAGACACTTTAACGAGATTAGTTAAACTAATGAGATTAGTTACTTGTTGGCCCATTAGGTTTATAACTAATGAGATTAGCTAAACCTAATATGAGGCTATATAAATATATGATGTTTTAATAACCTGAAAACTAATCCTAACAAGTCCATCTCATCCTTCCTCCATCCAACAGCCGGCCACCTGCTTCACCGCCGCCATCACTTCCGGTGCCTGACCAGCCACCGCCGCCTGTCCGCCACAGCCTGCCGGTGCCACCGCTGCCTGTCCGCCGCTCGTCCGCTGCCGCCACCGCCTACCGCCGCTGCCATACACCACCACCGCTGCCGTTGCCGTCGTGCACCGCCATCGTTGGTCGTTGATCTCGTTGTGTCACCTAGCTTGGTTCATTAGCCTTCGGTGTCTCAACCGTTTATTTATTAACCGATGTAAACTTAAATATATTGTTAGTTTATAATTATATATTTAATGTTTTGACACGTACTCGTATTGTCTGTAACCAGATCCTGTCGGGTTTAGTTTTCGGTGCTGATTAATTATATATATTCCGCTGCGTATAATTATTAATTAATATGATTAATTATTATTTGTCACGTTTATTGAACCGGATTTAATAAACAAAATTTTAACTGATCATCACTGAAACCTAACACTTTCAAACCAGAGTTAATGGAACCGGTTTTCAAACCGTTGCTTCAGTTTCTACGCGAAACCGGGTCTTACTTAATGGTCAACGCGTATCCATTTTTCGCTTACGAGTTAAACTCTGACGTCATCTCTTTAGATTACGCACTCTTCCGTCAAAACCCAGGCGTTGCTAACGCGGGTAACGGTTTACGTTACTTTAGTCTGTTTGACGCGCAAATTGACGCGGTTTTTGCTGCACGGCGTTAAAATACGACGACATTCCGTTAGTTGTTTCGGGAACCAGGTGGCCGTCAAAAGGCGACGGTAACGAAATTGGAGCTAGTTTAGAAAATGCGGCTGCTTACAATGGAAATTTAATTAAACGAGTGCTCACGGGTGGTGGGACGCCGCTGCGGCCGAAAGCGGATTTAACTGTTTTTCTTTTTGCTATATTTAACGAGAATAAGAAAGGCGGCTAGCTATCGGAGCAAAACTACGGGTTGTTTTATCCGAATATGCGGAAGGTTTATGACATTCCGTTTACAATGGAGGATTTGAAGAGTTTTAAGGGGGAGAGGTCCAGGGTGAAGTCGGGTGCGGTTAAGTCTTGGTGTGTAGTGAAGGATGCGGGGAAGGATAGGCTCCAGTCGGGTTTGGATTATGCGTGTGGTGGAGGACGTGCGGATTGCGGTCCGATACAACCTGGTGCCATGTGTTACGATCCTAAGAGCATCTCCAATGCAGCATATCTGTTTTTGTTTCAAACCGTCAACTCAACATGCCACATCAAATTTTAAACCAACCTACAAAAACATTTATTTCTACTCTGGTTATTACTGGTTTGTGTTTCAAATTGCCAACTCATCACATATTTTTCCCTCCATGGTGAATTATTCCATCTTTAAAAACTAGTTTGTGTTTCCAATGGGATGAGTTCTGGCACCCACCTCAAATGGGATGAGGCACCTTTGTTGAATTTCAAAACAGCTCCACATAGGATTCAAAACACCCCATTGGAGATGCCCTAACACTTTAGAAGCGCATGCTTTGTATGCGTTTAATAGTTATTATCAGAAGATGGGACGTGCGGCTGGCACGTGTGATTTTGGTGGGTCAGCATACGTAGTCACTGAACCACGAAGTACGTGTATACTTTAAATTTAGTTTTCCCTCCATGGTTACACTACAATTTTTTTTAAGTGGCGATAGTCTTTCAAAATTTTTACTCACAGAATTACTAATTACGATTTTGTTTCTTGACGCAGGATTTGGAAAGTGTGAATTCCCTAGTGGGTACTAAAGAGAATTTCTACAATGTATGGGAAGGAAAACGATGGCTTTTTTTAAACAATTATCATGTATTATATTATCTTTGTAACATTTTGTAATTATCTTGATGGAAGCGTATAATAACATTGTTATTGTTATATAAAGATAAAGTGGTGACCTTTTTCTTTATAGGAACAGACTTACGGGCAACAAATCTGGTTTTGTTTGTTATTCTTTAGTTTCGAAAAGACAAGAAACAAATTGGCAAATGGATCTTAAAAATATTGTGAATTAATTTACACGACTTGCTCAATTATTTATGTCGGTGTACAATTAATTTTTTTTTAAACGGTAGTGTACAATTAAGTATTTTAATATAATGATTATATATAAAATTAAAATAAATAAAACACTTTTATTATTCATGTTGTTATTTTGGTTACTCAAAGGTATTCATGTAAAATAACCATGGTCAAATTTGTTTAGTAAGTAAAATGGATATTTTAAATGTCTTTGGTGTTGTTTGTTATTCACAGGTAAAATGTCTGCAATCTGCGAATCACATCTGTAGAAGATGTGGACCAAAACTCTGTAGTCTGTAAAAAGAAGACTGTTTGTTTTTTAACATCTGTAGACTGCTAAAGTAATTGATGGTGGTGTAAGAACACTGGTAGTGGGTGGTGATGGTGGACAGTGATAGTGCTAGTGGACGGTGATGGTGCACAGTGGAGGTGGACGATTGGTGGTAGGTGGTGAACGGCGGTGGTGGAGAATGGCGGGTGGTGGTGGCTAGCGGTAGTGGTGGTAGATGGTGGTGGTGGTAGTGGACAGTGGGTGGTGATGGTGATGGACAGTGGTGGTGGATGGTGGTGGTGGTGGCAGATGATGGGTGGTGGGTGGTGGTGGCGGTGGCGGATGATGGGTGGTGGGTGGTGGTGGCGGCGGACGGTGGGTGCTGATGAACAGTGGCTGTTGGTAGGGTGTAAAGAGGTTTGAAGAAGTTGGATATTAACTTGTTTTTTTAAACTATAAAAGCAATTTTCAAGTCATTTTTTAAGAGAAAAACAATCTGTCTTCAGAGACTTGTGTCTGCACGCCGGCAGACATAAGCTCGCAGACCTTTTAAATAAAAACAAACATAACCATAGTTGTTATGTAGACATCTCTGCTGCACTAGAGACCCAAATTCGCAGTTGACTTTCCTGCATACATTGTCCGGTTGTCCCTGAGGTTCTTTTTCGTAGAGAATATGATGGCAAGGTAAACTATCTTATTTATCTTAAACTTTTTTTTTTATGTTTTCACATAATCGTGAGAACCTAAATTCAGGTAAACACGTGTGACCCAATTATGACCGTGCTAACAAGCCTTATTATTGCAAATAATGTATCATATAATTAGTTGATTTTATTTAGACAAAATGGCAAAAGATGTCCTTTACGTTTGACCCGATTTTCATTAGACGCCCTTTAATGAAAGAAATAGCAAAAGCATACATCATGTTTCAAATTCCTTTCACGTTACGTCATTTGGCACTAACCCACTTAATTTTTTTTGTTAAATCAAGTCGTGTGTAAGGCACACGAGGGTAAATTCGTCTTTCTACTCATTAAAGGATTATTTGTGTAGATTACTTAAAGTTTGAGCCATCAGGTAAATAAAAATTAATAAATATATATATTTCTCTCTCTCATATACTCTCTCTCTCTCCTCCCTCTCTCACACTCTGCAACTACCACCATCTCCTGTCGCCACTACCAGAGGCAGCCACCACCACCTCCGGTCGCTGACACCCCTCCGGCGACCTCGAGAAGCGCACAGCCACATAAAACCACCATCACCACCGTGCTCTGACCACCACCAGACCCTCTCTATCAACCGCCGCCACCACCCCTTCCCTTTCAAACGTTTTTGAAATTCCCCAATTTTCAACCAACCAACCAACCAACCAAACCCTAACCCTAGCCATGCCAATTACTCCCTCTCTTTAACCGGCGATCGTTCCACTGTTCATGGCCGATTCGCCGCGCTTGTTTCCGACATCGGCTAGGGTTTCAATTTCTCAGATCCAATAATTTGACAATTGAATGGCTGTTGGTAAGGGCGGAGGAGGGTTGGTTGAGAAAGTATGGAGGTTTTTCAAATGGGTATGTTGAAATGAAGGTGTGAGTGGAAGCTGAAAATGGAACCATTCGAGTTATCAGCCAACTTGAAACACGAACACTGAGCACGGTGGTGATGGTGGTTTTATGTGGCTGTGCGCTTCTCGAGGTCGCCGGAGGTGGTGGTGGCTGCCTCTGGTAGTGGTGACAGGAGATGGTGGTAGTTGCAGAGTGTGAGAGAGGGAGGAGAGAGAGAGAGAGTATATGATATATATATATATGAGATATTTATTAATTTTTATTGCCCAACTTAAGTAATCTACACAAATAATCCTCTAAGGAGTAGAAAGACGAATTTATCTTCGTGTGCATTGCACATGACTTGATTTAACAAAAAAAATTAACTGGGTTAGTGTCAAAGGACGTAACGTGAAAGGAATTTGAAACATGATGTATGCCTTTTGCTATTTCTTTCATTAAAGGACGTCTAATGAAAATTGGGTCAAACGTAAAGGATGTCTTTTGCCATTTTGTCTTTTATTTATACAAGAGGATGGTGATTTTATATACATTCAGTTCCCTGTCACATATCTATATCTATATATATATATATATAATTGTCTATATTTAAAGCACTCGCGTCGCCCCCCTCCCCCCTCGTGTAAAGACTGGGTAACTGGGTATCGTTTCTATGAAGAACATGTAAGTAATATTGCACGTTTTGATTGATTACGAAAAATTAAAACACAAAACCTTGTTAATTGTGAATTAACTTAATGTTAACCTAAAGTGCAATTAAATTAAGCAAGACGGACAAGTAACACAAAATAAACCACACTACAAGAAACGAGTGATCACAATTAGGTTCGGGTTTAATAGCATAATATGTAACCTAATTTACTTAACCAATTAACCAAAATAGAAAGTTACATAGACAAAACTTTCACTAATATGAATGTGTAAAATGTAAATTAATGAATAGGCCTTCAACTGTTACCTAAGTCGTAACAAATTAGCACGGATAACTTTAGGTTACACCTAGTGATCACAAGCAAACTCCCCATTAACATGTTTCAAAACAACTGCTGCGTTTATTTCAATTCTGTCAATAGAGTGTGACATCGGTCAAAATTAAAATAAACACAACAGTAGTTTTGAAACACGTTAGTTATTTAACTAGCCCAGAGCCCAATTGACTGTAATTGTATAATTTGTATTTCACATGTTCACCAAATAGTCCATGAAATTTAGTTTGAGCCCATTCTTAATTATTGAACTAACCCAGAAAGAATTTAAATATTAAAAACTCAACATTTTCCATTTAATTGTGTTCACCTTTCCCTAGCTTCGGCAATTGATTTCAAACACGTGTGTAATTTTCTTCATAATTGAATATTCTGGAGATATTATTTAAATTTTTTTTTTCACATTTGAAATGGAGCATCACACTATCACAGTATCACGCTTTCCTTCATTAACGGTTTGATCTAACAATAAGATATTTATCTATTAAGCTCGTTGTCGTCTACTCGTATTAAAATTAAACCTTAAAAGAAAAATAGATAAAAATAATATAAATTATAATAATATTAATGCATTTAGTAATTAATTAACATGCATATACAAGTATATAAACTACACTCATGTTATGGTGTCCGGTGAACGACGTCGAGGTACCAATCAAAGATAAAAAGATGTGTGCTCGGTGTTTCTAGATATCTCAATTAGTTAAAGAAAATATGGCGCCCAACCATGTAGAAATTGGTTAATGCTTAGTTCCAATCGACTGATAAACATAATGTAAAACTGATTTGTTGATTGGGTAGTTAAGATTAATAACTTGCATAAATAAGAAACAACTACTAATTAAATTTCAAACAAGTAAACGTTATCACACCAAGTTTCGGGTTCAATACATTCAACATTAGTAACCTGACTAATATACTTTAGTTCGTTACATTCATGCATTCGAAAAATATTAGACTTTTCAAGAAAACAATAACTCTTCTAATGTTTTTAGACATCTATGATGGGTTTTTACCAATTATCAATCTATAATCCAACATTTGCTACTTCATTCTCTTATGATAATAACCAAATAATAGATTCAGTAATTAATACAATGTGTTCAACATACCAAACAAGTTATATAACAAACTAAAATGATAAACATAATAGGTGTAACGTACTAACAACCTAGATTGAAAACATATCACCCTAGTTTTCACTGGCTTTTAAAATGATTGGAGTGAACCCAAAATCTTGCATTGTCACATGACACATTTCCAACTATCTAGGTCCGCCCTTGGACACCGCTAAAACCACCACGACCCACCTCCAAAGACTATGAACCATCACAAATACTTACCGTCTAGGTAAAAAGTTGGAAAAAAAGGAATATTATATATGTAAATAATTTATATCATGTGTACGTTCACTTAAATTCCAACCACAGGCATCCCTCATGTTCTCTGTCATGTGTAAGAAAAATAAAAAAAGGGATGTGATATTCGTACACCCTTTGGTAATCCACACACCCTACATATGATCGTATAGAGGTTATATGATCGTATGAAACCCCTCGTTAAAGGGTGTGTGGATAGGTTAAGGGTGTTTGAATAACCAGAGCCATAAAAAATGACAATAGTTTACGTTCAACAACCCCATTCTTTATAAATTGGTTGTGGCTCAATGGTAGAGCACTCATTTTACTATTGAGAGGTAGGGGGTTTAAACCTCACTATCACCAATTTATATGGGATATATGAGGGATGACCCTGGCTTGCCAGAATGTCAGGGTTCGAGTCCTGATCTCACCCGTTTTTACCGGCTCCTCGCTGTCGTGCCATTTGGCGGGCGTGGGGGTTGGGTTTTATCCGGGGAATCCCTCAATAGGTGGACCGCTAGGGGCTCTGTCCGTCCGGATTCGTGGCTGGCTCAGGCTACCTTTAGCCATTATGGTCCGCTTACGGAATACCCGGCGTTACTTAGTTTTTCGTTTCAGAAAAAAAACAAACCCATTCTTTATTAACTTGAAATCCAACGGCCTCCATTCAATCAAATCAAACTCCACCCACGTGGCTGCATCCTTTTGCTCATCAAACTAAGCATACTCCATACACGATTCGTCCTCCAAGAAAAGAAGTCGCATTGGTCTCTTTGTCCACCAAACGAACGGTCGAATAAGGGCCCACATTGAATCGACTACACCAATCCAACGGCAGCTGGAGAGTGTACACTACTCCCATCAACGGCCATATTCTCTACAGTAGTTTTTTTCACTAATAAAAACCCCCACTTTCCTATAACACACTCACAGTCTCACTATCAACCATCAACCGCCAGCTATCAGCTATGGCTTCACTCCTCTACTCCATTTCCTTCATCTTCTTAACCTTAACTCCACTACTTTCACTTGCAGGTACATTATCTTATTAGTTCTAGTTTCAATCACACCGACTTTGTTTTAGTGTTTACAAGATTATTATTATTTTCTTATGTACATTTTCCACCAATAATTAATTTTAGTTTCATTCACACCGATTTTGTTTTTGGGGTTTACACGATTTTTTTATTTACATTTGCCACCAATTAATTCAATGGCGTAGTAGCTAGTGTAAATTTACCCGTTTTTCGCATTCAAAATTTATACTTAGTGTAAAATTACCCGTTTACAACCGAAAATTTGATCACAACCGGTAGCAAAGCTTGTGCTTAGTCACAGCGGTGACCGAAGTCACGAACCCAGTACCACAGGTGACCGTGCTCAATATATATAAAAATTTTCGGACAAAATCGTAAATATTTGCCCTATGAAGCGAAAAAAAAAAAAAAAAAACCGGAAGTGACCGGGGTCACCTCGGTCCCTCCTATACTTCGGGTCTGATCACGGCACTCCTTATTTTTTAAAATCTTTATACATTTTGTGTCTTCCCGCCCAAGTTTCGCCTCTGAATTAATGCTTGTTTCAATCACACTGCTTTTAAGGTATACAAATTTTTTTATTATTATTTGCAGATGGAGGATCAATTGGAGTAAACTACGGTCGAATCGGAGGCGACCTACCATCGGCTTTCAAAGTCGCAAAGCTTCTCAAATCTCAAGGAATCGACCGGGTTCGGGTTTACGACACCGATCCAGCCGTACTTAAATCATTATCCGGAACCGGAATCAAAGTCACAGTAAACCTCCCAAACGAGCTTCTATACGCCGCATCCAGAAAACCGTCATTCGCGTACGGATGGATCCGACGAAACGTCGTCGCTTACTATCCCCACACTCTAATCGAATCAATCGCCGTCGGAAACGAAGTATTCGTTGACCCGAAAAACACCACCGGGTTTTTAATACCCGCCATGAGAAACATTCATCAAGCGTTATTAAATATAAACTCGATTCCGTTATTAAGCTTTCATCTCCGGTTGCTTTGAGTGCGTTGCAAAACTCATAACCTTCGTCAGCCGGGAGTTTTAGACCGGAGTTGATCGAACCGGTTTTTAAACCCATGTTTGAGTTTCTCCGGGAAACTGGGTCTTCGTTAATGGTCAACGCGTATCCGTTTTTTGCTTACGAGTCAAACTCTGACGTCATTTCATTACGTTACTGTTGACGCGTTAATGGTCAACGCTGTTCCGTGAAAACCCTGGTGTTGTTGATGCGGGTAACGGTTTACGTTACTTTAGTCTGTTTGACGCACAAATTGAAGCGGTTTTTGCTGCGATGACGGCGTTAAAATATGACGACATTCCGTTAATTGTTTCGGAAACCGGGTGGCCGTCAAAAGGCGACAGTAACGAAATTGGAGCTAGTTTAGAAAATGCAGCCGCTTACAATGGAAATCTAATTAAACGAGTGCTCACAGGCGGTGGCACACAGCTTCGGCCGAAAGCCAATTTAACGGTTTTTCTTTTTGCTTTATTTAACGAGAATAAGAAACCCGGGCCCACTTCAGAGCGAAACTACGGTTGTTTTATCCAAATATGGAAAAAGTTTATAATATTCCGTTTACTATGGAGGATTTGAAGAATTTTAGGGACGAAAGGAGCAATGGTGGTGGTGGTGGTAGTGTTGTTAGGGATTTGGCTCCGGTTAAACGTGGTGGAAATGGGTCGGGTGAGTTATGGTGTGTAGCGAAGGACGTGGGGAGGATAAGCTGCAGTTGGGTTTGGATTATGCTTGTGGGGAAGGTGGGGCTAATTGTCGTCCGATTCAGCCTGGTGCAGCTTGTTACGATCCTAATACGTTGCGAGCACATGCTTCGTATGCCTTTAATAGTTATTACCAGAAGATGGGGCGCGCACCCAATGCGTGTTATTTTGATGGGGCGGCATATGTCGTCACCGAGCCACCAAGTGAGTACTCTAAAACTATTACTCGTATTTCATATTACATCAATAACTCACATTGGCCAAGTAATAATAAACAATAATAATAAAATGGCATTATGGTAATGGTGATAGTTTGGTGCTCGTTAAAAGTGTAATTAAAATTAACATTTAAGGGTCCTTATCACTAGATGGATTATGACTCATTGGACCTCATTTTACAAGGGGTTTGTGTCATAGACTGCACGTGCGTTTGCCAAATCTTATAGACAGCACGTGCGTTTAGGTGAACTCATTAGGACATTATCTGATGTGCTTTTGTGAACTGTCCATGTTCGCTTATAAATTGTCCATACTCTCCCTAGTGCCTTTTTTTCTTTTTTCAATAAAATAAAAAATTCTTTTCTAAATGAAGTAAAATGACTTATTTTATTAAAGAGATAATTATTTGTTTATGACAAGATTAATTTACTTAAAACAAAATTTTGTTTTCTGATGCAGGATTTGGTAAGTGTGAATTCCCGACTGAATACTGAAGAATTACGGAGCAAGGAATGAAGTAAAACGAAGGCATTTTTGTAACATTTATTATTTTATCATCTTAGTAATATTATTTGTAATTATCTTAATGGAAGAAGCTTGTATTAATAGTATTATTTTAATATAAATTGTTACCCTTTTCTTTATAGTAAAAGACGGGTAACAAATGTTGTTTTGAAAGCGTGTCATCAGTTTGTTAACGTTTGTCGTTATTTAATTTTGAAAAGACGGATAACTAACAGTTATATTGCAATTTTTAGTATGTAAACTGAATCAAGTATGTAATATCTGGTTGAGCAAAAACCTAGAGGCTTAAGTTGTATCATGGTGGTTTAAGTTGAGCATTCAAACACTCACGTATTTAGTGGCGGCTCATAACTAAATTAAAAAGTATTATTAAAGATGATCACTACAGCGAAAAAAAAATTTGTGTGGTGATTGCTACCATTAAGACTATTAGAGATCGACGATTGAGAGGTGATCGCTACATTATTACCACTAAAGATGATGACTACCTTATTAATTGGACAATTGTGATGATTAATTACAAAATTGTTACAAGGAAGAAGTTGTAATTTTTGAGCTAGACGGTCATCACTTGGGCTAATGACCAGGGTTGTCTTCGTGAATCATGAAAATTTGGGACTTTAAATTAGTTGAGTGGGTTTAAGTTCAGGATAGAAATGAAATTACTGTGAGAAATGAATATGGGCCACTAGTTCTATTTTAGGTTTAAATGCCTAAAAATAAATGAAAAATATGTAAATGCAACAATAAATGCATTATCTCTCTTCAATTAATACAACTAATATAACCATAATATATTACTCTCTAATTATGGATACACATATTCTATACGTATGTAGGTTATAGCTTTTTCGTGTGTAGGTAATATGTTTTCTTATTCTTAGAACTAGTATATGTTATATGTTTTTGTTTAGGTTGTATATTTTTTATTGGCATTTAATGCTAATATATGTAAGTTTTTGTATTATTCATCACAATATACCTACGTGTTGATTGATATTGATATATAATATATGAATAAATTGTATTTGTTTAGGATAACATTTTCGAGTGTAGGTTATATGTTTTTCGTGTATAGGTTATACGTTTTCGTGTGTAATTTATTGATGTTGAATCTTATGTGTCGGTTATATGTTTTTCGTGTGTAAGTTATATATTTTCTTATTATTAGAACAAGTGTAGGTTATATGTTTTTGTGTAGGTTGTGTACTTTTTTGTTGATATTTAATGCAGATACGTGTAGCATAGTTTTTTGTACTATTTATCATAATGTAACTACGTGTTGATAGATATTAATATATTGAGTTGGAAAAAATTGGTTTTGGATAGAAATAAATTTTAATGTATGAATAAATTATACTTGTGTAGGATAAAAATTCAAGAGAGAAAAATAATTTATAAAAATAAATGAATTCTTATTATTTTCCAATTATAATAATTTGATAAGTTATATTAATTGAATAGATAACTAATATATTTATTAGTTATATTAATTGAAGAGAACATGCATTAATACTTTTCTTATTTATCTTTAAGCATTTAAAACATAAAATAAAACTAGTGGTCCATATTCATTTATCACATTTCTCACAGTAATTTCATTTCTCTCATGAACCATCCCCTATATATATATATTGGAAAAAATACAGGTCTATCAGGGTGTCGGGCCGAGGTCAGTCGACCACCCAACCCTGCCTCATAGCCCTCACTGCTAATGAGTTAGTTGACACTCACCGAACTACTATAAATCTGTGTGTTTCATGTGATTGTATTTATTTCATTTTATAATTATTCATCATAGTTTTCTAACATGCAAGTTCTTCAAAATATATATATTATAAATTAACCAAGCAAAAAACTTACAAAAGGTCATATAACATCGTTTAGATGAGCAAAGCAACGACGGAAGAGACGACATACACCATCATGGTTTCAACTTTTCATAAATATTTTTATAAATATATGCCATTTTTTGTACAATGCTTCTGCATACATGCATGTGTGTCTCGTACATGTTAGTTTTCTGATGGAGAAGATAGGTTATAGAAAAGAAAAGCAAACATCCCCATGTTATCCACCATAAATTCCACGCCTTTTGTTCCAAGTATTTGTCTCTACCATAATTTTTCTTCTTTATTATGCCTGATCTTATTTTCACGATTCCAAAGAAAAAAATAAATCTAATACTAATAAAAAATAAAAGAATTTTGTTTAACAATATACGAAGATACTTCATACTTGAATTTATTATGCTATGCCTATCAGCAATGTTTTTCTTTTAAGGAAAATTTACAAAATAGTGCTTTTTAGAGAAAGGATTTCTAAAATAGCCCTTTTTTCTTTAAATCTTTTAGAATTTGGACTGACAAGACGTTTTGGGAAAAGATAAAAATAAAGGTGGAGCAGATCAAATTTCGAAATAAAGTCACGTAGGAGACGAGATTTCGGAAAATAATGAAGGTAAAGTCCAAATTTTTTGTAATCTTAGAATAAAAGTTCAGATTTTTTCAAAACTTTTTCTTTTAAAAAACTGTCTTGAGAGACTGTTTTTTTTATGTTTCTTACCTTTCCAATCCATATTTTCAAATTCTTGAAAAAATATATTTTTTACATTTATACCCTTGAAACACCACCGCCACCTTGAACCACCACCATCACCGACACCGTCGCCCCCACCCCATCACCACCACCGTCACTACCACCATAGCCGCCTCTACCACCGCTGCACCCATCACCACCGCTGCACCCCAATGATTGAAGTGCAATATCTAAAGCTGAAGGTACATGTTTAGCTATTTCTCTTTAAAGAAGATGTATGTGAGCAGATGGGTTAGATTCACAAGGTTTTGATTATATAAAAAATTTGTTTAAGTGGCTTTAAAAGAAGTTGCAGAGAGTGGATTATGGTGTAAACAAATTTACAGTGGAGATAAACCAATTAGGGAATCTCAGGTGCCAAACCACCACCATTTTCAGTTGTGGAGAGACGGTAGTGAGTTGCAGAATAGGGAGATGAGGAATGGAGACAACAGTGGTTGTGGTGTGCAGCCGTGCCGTGCGGAGGAGGGAGGATAGTGCGGGGGGTTATTGAAGGAGGTTTAGGAGGGAGGCGACGGCGGAGATTCATGAAATGGTGGTGGCGGTTGACGGTGGTGGTGTTGGGGTGGGGCCGACGGTGTCAGTGATGGTGGTGGTTTAAGGTGGTGGTGGTGGTTCAGGAGTATAAATGTAAAAAATATATTTTTTCAAGAATTTAAAAATACGGTCGGGAAAGGTAGGAAACATAAAAAAACAGTCTCTCAAGACGGTTTTTTGAAAGAAAAAGTTTTGAAAAAATTTGAACTTTTACTCCAAGATTACAAAAAATTTGGATTTTACCTTCATTATTTTCCGAAATCTCGTTTCCTACGTGACTTTCTTTCGAAATTTGGCCTGCTCCCCCTTTATTTTTATCTTTTCCTAAAGCATCTTTCAGTCCAAATTTTAAAAGATTTTAAAGAAAAAAGGGGCTATGTTAGAAATCCTTTCTCTAAAAAGAGGTATTTTGGGAATTTTCCCATTCTTTTATTAATAAATTATTACTGAATCTATTACAAAATTATTAACTTTTTTAATTTTTAAGAACAGCAACAAAATGATTAACTTGAATGAGTACAACTGGATCAGTATGGTCTGGATCTAACTACATGTACTAGAGAGAGTCCATCTAGAACCCCACATGCATTCATAGACCATAAGTGATGATTGCTCAAAAGACCATCATTTTTTTTAAAAATTTTTCTTCTGATTTGTATTTCATAACATTCAAACTCAAATTCTTATTTATAAAAACTTTATAAAAAATGGAATACATTATTCCAAAAATATAAAACTAAAAATAAATTCACATAAGGTTTAATAATTAGAATGTCATTGTTTTATATAAATTGTAATTTTTGGTTTAAAAATGCAAATTAAAGTATTAGAAGGTGAAAAAACTCTAAAAATATGTGTCAAAAAGGTAGTGTTATATCAACCCGCGAACACGCATGTCGTGTTTACATGTCTGACATTATTTTTGGGTTTGGGACAGGGTCTTGTACTCTTAAATTTTCAGGTTTGTGTCAGGTTGGGCCAGCCCATGAACATAAACACCCTTAATTTTGACCATATTGTTTGTTGTACAGAATTCAGATCGCATAATGTGAATTCTTTTATTGCGATTAATAGTTTTATCTCCATAATCAATGTTTTACGAAGAAGCAAGTTAGCAAAATTATCTTGAAACTTTTATATAATTAACTTAGTTTCTATTGCTTATTGCTTTCATGCTAATCACTACTTCTCTGATTACATATTGGATGCAGAATATGCCCTTAATATTTAAGTCATTATCTATTTTTATAAGTTATTCTCATATGATCATGATCATTTATGCATAGTGTAATGCTGATCTTATTGATTGTAGAAATATAATGATGGCTAACCCTGCAAGCAACAATGAACCTGTTAATGCGGATTCACTGACGAATAACGAGCCTATAAAAAAGAAATCCATGGTTCGGGAACATTTTACAATTCCCGTTAATGCTGGATGTACCCTAGCCCGCTGTATGCATTGCAAGAAATCACTTTCACATACTTCAGGCTTAAAATTATCTGGCACTAGTCACCTAAACCGACATATTACAAAGAGATCTTGCCCCATTATTCAAATGGACGAGAAAAGGGGTCAACTTATACCATTAACTCTCAAGATAGTAATATTAATAACAATAATAGCGTCCCAAGAAAACCGCTAAAAGCACTTCAAAATCAGAAAGTGCTTTCTTTAATCAAGAAAAATTCTGGCAAGATATTGCAAAGATGGTTATTATGCATGACTATGTAAATTCAGGCTGGATGTACCCTGCAAACAACAATGAACCTGCCTTTTTGAATTATGTAAAATCCAGACAACTTAAATTTACTGTTATACGAACGGTAAAGCCAAGCCCTTTTGAATCTGGTTATCATGATTGCAATTGAGTTAAAACCGTCGATTGTTGAAGCACTTATTTGTGCAAAAGAATGGCTGCAACATGGAAATTCCTGCTTTAGTTCTTGAGTAATAGTTGCAAGATTTTAATTCATTTGAATTAGGCAATAATTTTTTTTTCTTTTGTGCTTATTGTTAAACACCAATTTATGTATTCATGGCAGTAGTGAATTGTGTTTGAATCTTGCAATTGACATGTGTAAATATTGACTAAGAGTCAACATCAATTGAGAAGAATCGAGCAATCGAGGGATCATCAAGCAAATGTGAGAAATTCATGACTCTTATGTAAGCAATTGCATGGTATTTGAAATTGTACAAGGAATTGGTTTGTTTCTATACTTTGTTTTGGTGCAAAATTTGATTGTAGTTTTATTGACCAAATTGTGAATAACTTGATAATAATAATAGAGTTTTGAGTACACTTGTTTGGATTTTATATTAGTAACTAACTTAGCTTCTTGGCTTCTTGCTAGCATGTTTGTGTATGCTTTCAGGTGACTCGCACACTGCTGGTTGATCACGAACTGAGTTCCTAGTGGGACGAACACGTTAAAGTTTTGCAACTGTCTTTTTGAAATGAGTCAGCTTACTTTTGTTAGATATGAACTTAAACCTTCGGCATAAATATAATGTAAATGAGTTGTTACTAGAACATATTAAACAATTAGGGGCCTATTTCTGCAAATTATCTTTTAAATGTTAATGCTTCATTTACCAAAATCTGTGCTTTACAAGCCAGCTTTAAAGTAAACTTAAAAAGAGACTTTGGATCAACCCAACCTAATTAGACAACAAAATGCAAGATAAGAAACAAAAGCAGCAGCATAGAGACTTTGGATCAACCCAAACATAATCAGACAACAAAATGCGAGATAAGAAATAAAAGCAGCAGCATAGCTTAACAACATTGCAAGTCAAAAACTGGTAGACAAGAAAGAAACATTCTGAAAATGTCACATTTGAAAAATAAGTATCCAACTCTCAAAAATAGAAAAACAAGTGAACAATCTATAAATTCTAAAGCTCGACTCGCTGTGACATAATACCACCACCCAGCATCACTCTAGTTCATCCTCCTGATGAGCTCGTTGATGAAATCTTCACGGTTTCCAGCATCCCCACCCTCAACATAATGGTTTCTCTTCTTTTTCAAACCACCCAAAGGTGCCTTCAACTTGAATGGCCACAAGAAGTTATTGGCTTCCTTGAAGTGAGGTCCAGCTGTCAAGATCTCGTGAATCAGGTCTTCAACACAGATGATCCCGAACTTCCCAAGTCCTTGTCGTACCAGAAAACAATTTGATTATTGTTTTTGTTGGAAAATTTCAGTACAAAACATTTAATGAAATAAAAGATAAACCTGTTCAACAACTGAGTTGTCGGTTAGAGGGATTCTTTGTTTGTTAAGCTTTCCATATCCCCTCTTGTAAATCAACTCCTTCACACTCTTCAAGTTGGGGTAACTGAAAAAGATTGATTTTTTAATGAAACTCATGATATTAAAATCAATATAAAGAGTGTTATAGGTGTAAAGATTCATACCCATAAGTAACATATGGCTCAACCCTGTGTAGCATGTTCAGTGTGGCTTTGTTGCATTTCAAGAAAACGCCATTGAAGATCCGAATGATAAAACATAAAAGCAAAAAAATAAGCAATTTAATACAGAAAAATATTTAAAAAAAAAAGGGCGTAGTTAACTGTGGTAGTACCACATCTTTAACTAATGCTATACAGCTGTTAACAATTAGCTATTTGTTCTAAAACATGATCTGAAAAATAGTTACTAGTGGTATGGATATAAAAAAATATTGTAAAATTGATGCAAAATAGTTTGCTTTCAAGATTGAGTACAAGTGTAGTGCCAACTATAACACTGAATGCAAGTTTTGTTGCACATTTATATAACATAAAAAAATCCAAATAGTGCACCAATATCTCAAGTAAACAAATTCAACAAAGACAAGTAGCATGAAACAAGCTAAAATTTGTGATATATCACCTGTCTCAGACGTAAAAGTTGCAAGATCTTCTTTGACTTCGGGTCCATGGCATTGATACTATAATTCAAAATGAAACAGAAATTGAGCTATTACAATAACATAAGAACATAAATATCCAACTAATCAGACAGTGATTATAAATATACAACTTGAAAACAGAAACAACAACCACCCTCTAATACGAATGATGAAAAGCATCTTAGCCTCAGAGTTCACATAAAACCCACCTTTCAATCTCGCCTCACGCTTAAGCTGAATCAACTCCTGATCCTGAATTCAACAAAAATCCATAACACGTCAAACAAAAACAACAATCAAACTATCACATAATTACCCATTCAAAACAGATAAATAACAAACAAAGATAACTTGATATAATACCTGAGCTTCATGCTCCTTGCTGTACCGCTTAGCCCTGTTGAAGATCAACTTCCTGTTAGCTGCATTCTTCTTCTTCAACTCCTCAGCTGCTTGCTTCTTTGCAAGAGCCCACTCCTCGTCTCTTTTCTGTTTCTTCAAAACAGACTCCGGCACAATTTGTCCTCCCTTAGCAATGTCAGCCATTTCTTATACCTACTCACAAAAACAAATTTCAACACAAATTTTACAGCGTTTAAACAAGCAATTTTTTTTCTACTAACTAATGCCATAAAAAACACACACACATAGTGTGTTGATTAAATACAAACGACTCTTATAGTGCGAAACGTACAAAATTACTCAAGTTATTTATTCATTTAATAGGTTAACATACTCGGCACGGTGCAAACGAGGCAAGCTTTTTCAAGCTCCAGCCAAGTCAGAGCCTTTAAGAAAGCTTAATTAGTTATCGAGTCTGAGCTCGAGCCTTGGATGGGAAACTCGTTCAGGCTCGTCAAGGCTTAAAAAGCCTTGTGTATTTTAAGCTTTTCCACTTACGGACTTTTATGTATTAACTTTAAAATATCTAAAAGTAATTAAAACTGTTTAAAATTATTAATAAATAATAAACGAGCCGAGAACTTGACATAAAAACCTAAGCGGCAAGCTCGAGCTATAGAAAAAAAAAGCTCAAAACAAACCGTGCTCGAGCCTTAGCTCTTGTAAGTAAAAACGAGCCTAATCGAGCTCAGGATCGGCTTGTTTGCACCTATACATACACACCTACATACTTATAATTATATAAAATTAAACCTGCTCTAATTTGATGTTTGGAACAGAAATACGGATTAAAATGAACAGATTAAAGCATGTAAGTTATCAAAATTAAAGGATTAAAGCGTAAATGACTGTTTATGATTTGATGTGATTAAAGAACTAATAATACGGAAGATTACTTGATGAACAAATCATAGTAATTTGGTAGTTGTGTTTACAGAAGCATACCTAGGTGAAGTGGCACCGGCGACGAAGTGATTTGCAGAAAGAAATTAGGGTTTTGTTTTGTAGGGTGTGTTTATAAAATGAGACGCATCCAGTGGTTAGGATGAGGGAGTGTCAATCTCAGCCGTTGATTTTCGGGCTTTTAAGCCTAGCCCATTGGGCTTTGCTGGTTAAGTTATACAACAATCATTTACCTTTACCGATCGGGACATCTTGGTAGTTGGTGAGTTTTCTCGATACGATTATAAAACTAGATAATATTATAATTAATATAAAAGTAATAAAGTATAAAAGTAGAAATTTATAATTCTTCGTAAGTTAACGAGTGGTTCGTAGGTTCATCCTCGAGAATCACTTAACTATCATAACGCAGTGTGTAGTGGGGCGTTTTAGGGTGATTTTCACCACTGCCCCCTATGCGATTATTGGATTTTTTTTGGGGAGAGGGATTTTAGGCTACAAACCACTACACTTAAAATTAAAATTGCTCCTTTAGTAAGGTGGCGGCAATATTGTCCCACAAAATAGCCCCCTTATCTAAGTGGTGGTTCTATCAACTTCTATGCATGCTAATTGGACATGTGATTGAGTTGGTTCTTGATTTAACCGCCCACCGTTGTTTTTATTTGAATCCTAGTGAAAATTAAGGTGGTTCATTGACGTTAAATTGTAATTCATGATTCAACCTATGTTTCAATCAACATATCAGTTTAACCATGGGCGATGTCCAAACTAGGTACGTTCAAATCGCTCGCCGCTCACTCGGAAAATGCTCGTTCGTTTTTTTGCTCGATTGTAAATGAGCCGCTCTGCTTGGTTAGGTTCGGCTCGGCTCGGCTCGAATATTTTTAATTTATTTTATATATAATTATATATGAACAAATATATAGACAACATACATAAAATTATACATTTTTTAGACCCTTTAAAATTTTTTCAATTCCGTCAATTTTAAAGTTTTATTAGTTTGATTCAAGTTTCCAGCATACTAAAAGTTTATTTACATGTTCATTTTTCTCTTAAAAAATTACAACCTATTATACGTTTGTCTAAAGCTACTAATTTGTTTACAAAATATATTATTTACAGCCTTCAAGTTTTTTTTCTTATTGAAAATTTTAAAGCGAGAAAGAAATAAATAATGTTCGAAATCGTTCGATGCTCGATTCGATTTTGGTTCGTTTCGTTTTTCGCTCGGTTCGAATTTCAGCAGTTCGGTTCGGATGTAAACGAGCCAAACAACGAGCAAGCCTTCGCTTGGTTCAACTCGGCTCGTGAACAGCCCTAGTCCAAACCTTCGATTGGGCCGCTTTCGACTAAGCCACCACTTGGGCTTATAAAACCATTGATACAAAACCTAATAGCTCATGTAATGGTGGTTTTAGGCTTTTAGCTGTTAAGAGACATGTGACACAAAGTGAAGGTATTGATTCTAACAACTTGTGATGACTTTGTGGAATGTAGAAAGCAAATCTTTTTCCTTAAAAGGATTATATATTCTTAAAGTCGCCTAACCTACATACTGCAAGATTTGAACCGAGTCTCCAAAGGGAGGGAGCACCTATTTTATATCAGGCCCATTGGATAAGATGGGTTCGATTATGTTAAGAATAAAGCAAATTCGGTTGACTCAAACATTACGGTACAATTCAAGAGTGTGTGAAACATTTCACAACCCCAACGATTTAGATTGTTGATCTTTCATAAGAGCAAGGATAAGAAGAGCCTGAAATTGGCTAAGGCAGTGTCAATGGACATTATGATGGCGAGGTCGAATGCAAGGACCAAGGGACTTCGATTAGTTGGCATAAAAGGATACAACATACCCATTAAAGCATTAGTCAAAACAAGAGCAAACAACAACATTGTCTTAAAGGATGAAGCTAAAAGGTTTGGGTTCATGACGATACGAAACCAAATAATTGGATGGTACATGGTGTGAAGGTTAATATCGAAAATGGGAAGGCAAGGTGGGTATAATAGTGCATGGGATCAAGTTGGGATGGAACTCAAAGCAAAGGCCTATCAGATCAAGTTTACAAATCTTATGCATAATGGATGGGATCGAGTTAGCATAAGGGTCGAAATACAACTCCGTGAAACTAGAGCAGGTTAATAGTACAAACACAATTGATTCGAAACCAAAAAGGTTTAAGACTATTGGAACCAAGGTTTTACTTTATACAATATATTCACTAGTTAACGGTAGGTGAATTAATCTTGTTTTTTAAAGTATTGCAGGCTTCAACCTAAGTAATGCGACTGTTGACAACCTATTAATTTCCACTACTATTGGTTTGGATATCAAGTAATGCGACTGTTGGCTTGGATGTGGAAGCAAAATTAGATATTCTCTAAGTTCTTCCCAGCTTCACGATTTGGATATCAAGTAAGGCGACATGTAGCGCTAAGTATGATCAACATATTAGAAGTTTTGAATGCGTTGAAGGTGTGAGATCACAACTAGAAACCATTTATAGACAACTGTAACTTTTGATGCATTGAGGCAGACAGGCAGTGACTGTTAAACAAGTTTAAGTTTATAATTTTCTTTAAAATGGCTGTTGATCTCTTACCAGCTCCTACAACCACAATTGCATATAATCAACTTTCTAGAAATTCAGATGATATGTTTCTTTTTGACGATAACTGGTATCGTCGTTACTAAAAGATACCACCCGGGACTTCCTAAAGGTTAAGTGGTACATCTCACAACTAAAAGTGTATGTTATATTATCCTAAACAGCTAAAAAAAGCCAACTCTGGTCTGATTCGGGTTTTGTTGGCCAGAACAGTTATCAGCCATATTTCTGCCACATGAAACCACAAGACAAAAGCAAGTTCATACAACAGACTTCATTCACAATCAATCCGTCTTACCTTTTGCTGGTCAGTCCTACAATTTAAAGTTTCATAAACCCTTAATTACAAAATCCGTAACGTTCCACTTTAAATAGAATCATAGCAAAACTGTTAGAAATCAAATGTCTATCGTCGTTTTGACTTCTTATTTGTTGATGACTTTTTGTTCTTCCCTTTAAACTTTTCAACTTCTTCCTCTTCATCTTCACCGCCTCTTCTTTTCTTACCGCCTCCACTTTCCTTCATTTTCTACAAAAAACAGAAAATAAAAACAAAATTAACTTACCATAAACCATGCATTCTAAGCAATCCAAATAAAAATTTACCATCCGGGTCAAACGCTCAGCCTCTGTCACACGTTCCAACAATAACAAAACTTCCTCTTCTTGCGCATTAAACTCTGGCAACTTTTTGCCTGAACCATACAGCAATAGAAATCATATATAACTTATAAAGTTATCGCCCTTTGCAACAAAATAACAATAAAAGATTCTTTAGTATATTACCAATAAGCTTTTCTATTTGAATATACCACTCCAGCTCATACTGGTTCACTAGTGAAATAGCAACCCCAGATCGCCCTGCACGTGCAGTTCTTCCAACTCGATGAATATAATCCTGAAATCCCAAATAATAATTTATATATAAAAACCCAATTTCAAATGTCACTTGTATAATAATCGTAGCATACCTTTGAGTTTGTGGGGATATCATAATTTATAACCATATCAACAGATGGAATATCAAGTCCTCTACTGGCCACATCAGTGCATATAAGAATATTACACTCTCCAGATTTAAATTTGTTCAACGCACCAAGCCTGTTTGCCTAATTTGATATATTTAAAAATTAGATGCACAATAAAGAATAAAGAGAAATTTATTAAAAAGTCAAGGGATACCTGAGACATTTGACCGGAAATTGGGATTGCAGTAAACCCAAGGTTCCTTAGCATCAAAGCCAAGTGACGAGTTGCTTCACATGTACGGGTGAAAACCATTGATGTGCTTCCAGATTTATCAATCAAGATATATACAAGATAACAATTCTGTAGATAAAATGATTATTTAATTATAAAGCCATATCATATAATTGGACTGTAAACGAACCGAAGGAAAACGAAAAAGGAATGCTCATGTTAGTTCGTTTTAAATTTAACCGAACAAACAATCCAACATGCATAATTAATCGAATATATTTTTCTTAATTGTGTTTTGTTAGTTATAAAAACGAGCGTGTTCATGTTCATTTAAGTTAACTCTTTAATAAGTGTAAACAAACAAATGAATAATTCAAGAACGTATATACACATAACTGAAAAGTGAAAATAGATGATTGATGAACAAACATAACCAGGCAAACTCTAATTAATGGTACACAAAAACACCACACTTAATTATAACTCATAATATTTTATATTTTATATTTGATAAAACTACACTAAATAGTATTAAATATAATTTTTTTTAATGCATATGTAAACAAACATAAACAAACATTCAAAGACATAAGTTCATGTTTGTTCATTTAACTAAATAGACAAAAAAAATATGCATGTTTGTTCATTTATATAATAAACATACAAATAAACTTCCCATTAAATGCTTCGCTAAACGTTTGTTTCGTTTACAGGCCAACAAACTAATATACGGCAGTATTCCAACATCAAATTGGCATACCTTGTATTTAGCTGGAACAAAACGATACTGCTGTTTCAAGGTATCAACAGTAGAGTATTTAGATGCTGCTTCAATCTGGAAAAAAATAACAAAAACAGATTAACATATAAATATTAAAACAACCATGCAAATTGTGAAGTGTAATAAAGTTCCTATTGGTACCTTTACAGGGTTTCTTAGACAAGCTCTCTGAAGCTTTTGCACCTGCAATGTGAAACTTTATTAGCAACGACATTTTATTGTAAAAGATGATAATAATAATAATAATAATAATAACAATAATAATAATAATAAAAAAAAACAAAATCTACCTTTTTGGTCATAGTAGCAGAAAATAAGTATGTCCTTCTCTCACGAGGGATGGCATTTAATATTTCATCAAGAGATTTCTCAAAATCCTCATTTAACAGTCGATCTGCCTCATCTAACACCTGTCAAATATGCATGTTAACTTAATCACAAAATAGTGCAGTATTCAAATAAATTCTTACCAGATACTGTATTGTGCGAAGAGAAAAACCCTTGGTGTTAGATAAATGATCCACAAGACGTCCAGGTGTTGCAACCTGCATTAAAAAAGAATAGGGGGGCTTTAAGTGTGGGCAATGTGGACGTCCGGCCAGAGCATGTAAAAATTCAGATTATAACACGCACGTAAAATTTATGAAACTAGATAAGGGTTTTAAACCTTCAAATATACTTTTGACAATTAACTATGCTAATAAATCAAACAATAAAGATAATCAGAAAGTAAAACTTACAACAATGTGAGGTCGTTTTCCAAGTGCTATGCTTTGTTGCACATGATCCACCCCTCCAACAAGCTGCAAATTTAAATTGCATAATTATTCAAACAAATTTCATCGTATATCTGCAAACTATTATAAATCATTGTCACTACGCAAAATCTCACCACTGCAGATTTTACACCAATGACCGAGCCCAAGGCCTCAAACTGCTCAGCAATTTGAATTGCAAGTTCCCTATAAAAAAAACAATACCATTAACAAAATACCACAATAAATTTGCTAAACAAATAACCGAACAAAATAAAACCTAGTAGGAGAAAGCACACAAGCAAAGAACGCTTTCGGAGCTTCCAACAGCGCTTGAATTATCGGCAAAGCAAAAGCTCCAGTTTTACCCGAACCGGTTTGCGCTAACCCTATCAAATCCTTTCCTAAACATTATACACAAACAGGCAGTATAAGCTACACTAACTATGTAAAATACACAATTTGAATAATATCCTAAAAATTAAAAAATAATGTGACCTTCAAGAGCATGAGGAATGGCTTCAGCTTGTATTTTAGATGGATGCTTCCAGCCTAAATTATCACAAGCCTCAATCAATTGGTCAACAATTCCTAGTTCCTTAAATGATTTCACTTCTTCTCTCTCTTCTTCCATTTTTCAATCTGAAAACAAGATGTTTTAACCTAATTTTAGTGTAAAGGACTGTCAATTTTAAATAAAGAATATTGATTAAAAGTGTATTTGTAGAAATAAAGGATTAGAGAGCAATACGAGCAGATTTAGTTAGGTTTTGCAGAGGCTAACAAGCGGCACCGGCGACGCGTGTTCTGGAAGACTTTGGTGAATGAATTGTAATGGCAGTTGATATCCGGTTGTTGTTCAGGTATGGGTTTAGGGTTTCGGTATGTTGGGTGTATTTTAGCTTATTATGTTATGGGCTTAACGAGTTTTATGGGCCAGCCTTTAATGTACATTGACGTGTTCACGAGCCTATTAAGCCCGTTAGGCCGATGGGTTTGGGTTTTAGAAATCACCGTTTGTCATTGGAGGTAAGTAGGTAACGACTTCTGGGAGGCCATTAAACGTGTTGCGTGATAGCTATTGTGAAGGAGTGGAGTGGGGTGTGATGTGTAGCCGACGACCAGACGTGATACGGTGGGGAAAGTGCGAAATTGGTGTCCACATCACATAGTAGAATGGGTGATAAGTTTGATAAAAAGATTCAATTCAATTTACGTACCGTCCTTCTCTACATATTGTTATCGTGTCTTACTTTTTTTATGCTTAAACTTAATAGGTTTTCTTAAGGGTAAATGGAGCTTTTACATCAAAATATAAGGCAAACAAACAACAATCTGTGCCACTAATCTTTTTCAAATGGAAATACTCTTTATAAAACTACATTTATCGATTTTTACTTTTTAATATGTGTGAAAAAAATGTCAACTAATGATTCACTCTTCGTATATTATTTGATAAAATATTTAATTAAAATACATTTGTGGGATGGGGTTTCAATTGCTCATTCATATGTGGAACTTACTACAAATGTGAAGAAATGTTACGAAAGAACATTACTCTTTCATGTGTAGACTACAGCTTATCAATTCAGTGCTCGATTCGATTCAAGTGTATGCATTGTCGAGTATTTTTATTCTTCCTATAAGTCTCCGAAGGAAATTGAAAACCTTATAAGTGTCTCGCAAAGGTAAAATGGAAATGTGTGTGTGTGTGACTGTGTGTATCAAGACACCAAGGAGGCTGCGATTGAATATTTGAAGGACCTGTAATGTTGTTTTTGAACGCCGGCATGAAGTTTTCATCCGTTTTTGTTGGAATATTGTTGTTTTGAAAGTCGCTGGGTCAACGTTAGCAAAGTCAATAACTTCATTACAGTTGAGGATTGCTCGAGTATGGTCATATGGACCGTTTAGTGTTCATGTAGGTGAGTATAGAACATACTATACTTCGAGTGATACACAAACAGTTCATTGGGCTTTCAATTCGTATACATGTCTATCTATGTTCTTACACACAAAAACTTCGTCCTCTTTCATTTGAACAAACAATAGATTTATTAAGTTTAACCACACATTTTTGTTTTTGTTAACCTATTATTAGTCACTACATAAAAAGATATATAAAATTTAAGCAAACCTAAATAAATGAGAATTTCCTAGACATATTTCCTATACCTAAATTTGTAAAATCATTTTAAAGTGAACTTCATAATCTTTTTTATTAAAACACTTAGTGAAGTGAAAAAGTTATGTGTTGCGTCAAAATTGTAGTATATCTCTGGAGACTTGTTAATTTATGAGAGATGGTCTTTTATTATAAAGATTTCGTTCAAGAGATATATACCTTGACTTATTGGAACAACTTGTAACATGTTGGGTGTTCACATTCGACGATACCTCAACATTTGGTTGTTTCTTTCTAATTCTAATATATGAAAACGTTACAATTGAAGATAGTTTAAGTCGGTAAGAGGATCAACCGAATTAAGGACTATATCAAGTTTCCACTCGGTGTTACTTTGACATCATAAAAAAATCCAAATTTTCGTTTTTGTTTGAACTTTGAATAGGCCATGCATGTTGAAATGTCAAACCATAAAGCAATTTTAAAGCAAATGAAAGAAAATAAAAACATCTTAGCCCCTTTTGACCTCCTTCCTTCCTTTCCCTTTATCTTTTCTCACACGAATAAAGAAAAAGCACTACTAAAATCGACTTTCTTCATTGTCACATTTTCACATTATCCAACGTAAAATATAAATTTTACTATCATAAGTTATATATTTTTATGCGTCGACAAATGTATAGGAGAAAAGTAATCTTGAACACTTTGACCCTTTAAAAGAACACAATAAATTATTTGGGTCCTGCATATTTAATTTCTAGACCCTAGACCCTATTGACAGAACTAATTTTGGTCATCTATATTCAAGTATTAGACCTATGTGACAGAACTATTTGGGTCATGTATATTATTAATACATTGGATAACTACATAATATTATATGTTATTAGATTCACGGAATAATTGAGTGGGTGATAGTTTATACGATCAATGATGAGGTACACCATACATTGTAACAAATTAATTAAAGGAAATGAAACATAGAAGTGGAAGTGAAGTTTAAGGACGAGGTTATGCTCAACTGGAAAGGTCGTTATATAGTTAATTCTAGTTCGTAGATAAATGACAAGCCTTAAAGAAGAGAGAATAGTAGAATACAAACAAAACGCCTTTGAACTCAATAATTGGCGTATAAGGTGGAGAATCTTATTCCTTTTATCACTCAACGAACATTTCTTTTGTAACTTGAGCTACATATAATATCGTGTTTTATATTCAAAGGAAAATCAAGTTTCAACCATCTAAACTATTATCCATTGATCGATAAGGATGCAAAGTCGAGCAACTCACATATGCAAACGAGCTGAGCACAAGCTACTCAATCAAGTCGATAAAAAGCTCAAAAGGAATCGAGGCTGAGGCTTGAGTAGAGCAATAAAATTAAAACTTGTTTAGTTATTGAGCCATAGCTCAAACCTTGTTTGCATAGATCGTCTAGGCTAATCAAGCCTAGTGCATTCTTTACCTTTTTAGTCTTTTACTTCAATGTATAAATTTCATACCGCACAACCGTGCTTGACCTTGAAATGACTCACTAGGCAAGCTCGAGCTTTAAAGAAAGAGCCCGAGCTCTAGCTCTCGTAAATCAAAACAAGTCGAGCTCGAGCTCCACTTGTTTACACCCTTATAGATTGATAATAATCCATTTTGATAATGTGATCAATGACACTTAACATTGATTTTCATTTCATAAAACAATCACACTCCAATAGAAAAAGTAACTCTATATGACCCTAACTAACTAAGTGAATTTTATCTCAATAAAAACATTGTACGTTGTTTTAAAGCGACATAAATGAAAATCGAAACAATATTACACTTGACAACAAAGTTAAAGTTGTGACCGTCACTGATAATATTGAAGTATATTTCCCGGAAAGAAGGGTATATTGGTAATTATGTAGAAGGGTTGGCGGGAAGGACGAGAGATAATGAAGCAAATACTGAAGGGGCCAATGGAGCAGAAATAATAAGAGAGAGTGGGGCTTTACAGCTACTAGATGCAGTTGCTTTGAAGGAACATCACAAGAAACCCTCTGGACCCCTTCACCTTTGATCATAAAAATTTAAAACCCACCCCCACCCTGACCCAACCTTTATTATTTGCCTCTGGTGTATCAAATAAGGTGCCACCCACAGTCTGGTTAGTGGGACGTTCATTCTGCCACAATCACCACCGCTACTACACCCGTGATCATTTTTAACTACTTTTTAACATTGCAATGTGTTGTTTATTTGTATACGGTTAAGGTGCAAGAACATTATAAAAAGATGATAAAGCTAGCACAATGAATAAAATACCCTTTAATTTTTTGACCTTAATAATGGTGTCTCTTGCCTAAATGCTAAACCATCCTTTAATTACGCCGTTCATTCCTCTTACTTTATATTTTGATCATCATGATTCATTTACATTGTTAAAATCCAAGAACTAAGATCCCGTCCTGACAACAATACTCGCGAAAACGACCCGTCACAATATCCAAACCCCCCACATCTTTATACAAATGTAATTATTAAATAGTAAAAGAGAATAACACAGGTAGATATGAAAGTAAGTATTTATATAACACAAACTCAATAACACATTCACACTTTCTAACTGCAGAATTGGCCATTACACTAAAAACAAGTAGCCTCATCTAACGTATATTAAAAATAAAAAAAAACAAACAATAATCACTAAAAGAAAAAAAAACGAGGATACTCCCTAAAAACCGCATCCACACCGTTTTATGTAGTTTTTTTTTTTTTTGTATAATACTAAATAAATCCTTTTTGGGATTTTTTTTATATAATAGGACAAAGATAAAAGTAGATTGTTACCAAGATGTTTTGGTACTTGGCTTCTTTAACAAGACCAGTGGTTAGATGAGTCCAAACCAAGCTTCCTACAAAGCCAACATGAATTTAAGTTATTATTATTATTTTTCATGCATTAACAACTTGTAACACATGCATTGGTGATTGTACTTTTACTGTTGGTTCACGAAAACCAACTTCACGGACCGAATTAGGCCAATTAACGAAAGAGTCATGTGAAAGCACATAGATGAGTGATTAATATACAACGGACCCACTAAGATGGGCCCACCACGTGATATATGTTCCCAAAGGCTTTTTGTGGGGTTTTACTTCACATTAAATGTTCTTCAGGAATCAAGGCAGTCAACACAAAGGCTATGTTCGTCATTTTACACTAAACTTAATATCCACGTCAGCATTTAAGCCTAGCTGGCAGATTAGACGACTAACACGTGTTTAAGTTAATTATATTATTTTGACAGAATTACAAATTTTGTCCTTTAAAATAAGACGAATTACGGTTCGTGTCCTTTTCTAAGTTTCCTTGCAGGCGGTGTACTTTAAACTTTTTTTTCCTACAAGTTATGTCCTTTACGCTAACTGAGTTAGAAAAACTCTGTTAAATCCCATCACGTGAGAAGCATGTGAGGGTAGTTTTGTCTTTTTGCCTACCCTGCAACAACTTCTTCTTCTTCTTCTTCTTCTTCTTCTTCTTCTGTTTCTATACCTTCACTAACACCATCACCTGCCATCACCCTTCCTCAACCACCACCCAACCTTAACCAGCTGCCACCAGACAACCCAACAATTTGGGGTTTTCACGGCCACCAGAACACCGCCGCTACCAACCACCGTCACCTAGGGTTTCCAAACAGAAACCCGACCCAAAATTAATCCCCAAAATTCCCCAAAATTAACATGTAACCCTTAAATCCCCAAATTGGACTTACTCGTAAGTTGTTAACGGAAGCAGTGGTGGTAGGTAGTTGTCGTCGGAAGTCAGAAGTGGCCGGCTATGGTTGTGGTTGGAATTAAGATGGATTTCGACGATGGTGGCAGAATCAGTGGTGATCACGATGCATACCGGTGGTGGTTAATCGGAGATGGGAGGGTGGTGCTAGATTCGATTGTGGCAGGTGATGGTTAAGGTTGGGTGGTGGTTGAGGAAGGGTGATGGCAGGTGATGGTGTTAGTGAAGGTATAGAAACAGAAGAAGAAGAAGAAGAAGTTGTTGCAGGGTAGGCAAAAAGACAAAACTACCCTCACATGCTTCTCACGTGATGGGATTTAACATAGTTTTTCTAACCCAGTTAGCGTAAAGGACATAACTTGTAGGAAAAAAAAGTTTAAAGTACACCGCTTGCAAGGAAACTTAGAAAAGGACACGAACCGTAATTCGTCTTATTTTAAAGGACAAAATTTGTAATTCTGTCTATTATTTTAATAAAATTGTAGGTAAATTAATATACCTTTTTCTTGGCGGGTATTAGTGGACTTTATTCTTATTCCCTCCAGGTCCGGCTGAATATATGCATCAGCCGGTTGCCGGAAAGTCTCTGCAACGCCTTTTTGGGTCCGGCAACTTCCATTTCACTCAGCTTCTGTAAATAGCCTTGAGCACCGGCATCCACTAGTCTCTTCCGGCAGCCGTTGCTTCCTCCGGTCATCAACGAATAAACAATCGCCACCGAAAATCGCTTCGGAACCGATTCGTTAATCGGATCCAGCATCTGGATCAATCTCATCATATTCTTCTCGTCCTTCACGAAATCCTTCCGATTAAGCTTCACCGTCAATAGAGAAATTAACGCTTTCAACGCCGATTCCTGTAACCCGGCCGGTTTAGCGAATTCCATTAGCTTCATTAGAGATCCCATACATCCGGCAATCGCTCGCTTGTTCGATTCGTTGATTGATAAGTT
Source organism: Bidens hawaiensis (assembly GCF_021521415.1). NCBI lineage: Eukaryota > Viridiplantae > Streptophyta > Magnoliopsida > Asterales > Asteraceae > Bidens > Bidens hawaiensis. The sequence goes on from NW_027497894.1 coordinate 89,150, forward strand.
AGCTAAAATTGAGACTGAGATCTGTTGTAGAGTGAAGTTTCCTTGCATAATGAGTCCTGAGAGCTGTGTTATGAACATAGATGATGTAGATAATAACCGACTAACGGAATCCGATGACGATAGCGAGTGAATTGCGCGTAATACGTGCTCTAGCGTGTCTGGATTTGAAGAATACTGAAGCAATTGTAACAGCTTTTGCAAGCTCTTTTCTTGTATGATCAAAGCCCTAAAATACTCACTCGATGATGAAAGAATTGTAATACAATTCGCCGCCTTCTCTTTCGTAGCTGCAGAACCGGATACAAGCAATCCAATTATCACCGGAACACCAGCCTTTTCGCCTATTGAGATCCGAATATCCTCAACCGAAGCCACATTTCTAATAGCACCGATTGCGCTGTTAACGATCCTGACCTGCACACATCTAGGAGTATAGGAACACCTCCATAAGCTGAAATCGCCCATGCGTTATCCGGATCAGCAGTTATTGCTTCTACGGCCATAGTCGCCTTTTCCTTTAATTGAAGCTGAAGAGGTAGGTCCCAGCAGAGCCCAGTTGGACCCGCAAGACTCACCTTGAAGAGGGACGTCTGCGCAAAGACCAACTGGTTCCGCAGGACCCACCATGCTCAGAGAGATGAAGACCTTACGCGCAGTACGCCAGCTGTTCCCGCAGGAAAAGCCTCCCAATGGTGAAGTACCCCGCCTGTTCCCGCATCTGCGGATACAAGCCATCAGGGAAGGCTACCCGCACTAATAGTAAGGCTACACGCACAAGGCAATAACTCTCAATAATTCAGTAATGTCACCTGAAGAAGGAATGAGCAAGGCGGGAATACTCCCGCCCAAATGAGCCAGTCCGTACGCTTCTGGAGGATCTTTTGTACTATACCTGCCAAGGTATGGACAAAATATACAAGATCTGACCAAAGCAGCCCATCACAGGGTGACAGCTCACTGACAACAGTACGACGAGGAGCACCCTCTAGTACAAAATGTCACTATCAGCCGCTGCCTACTCACCAACCCTCATCGTGGCACGTACATAGCCTGCAGTTGGTGGAAAAGGAATAGTACACAGCCGGCCATGTCACTATCAGCCGCTGCCTACCCACCAACCACCAGCACGGCACGTGCGTAGCCCACAGTTGGTAGAAAAGGAATATTATACAGCTGGCTGTACCTGCTTGGAAACCTACCTTCGGCTATAAATACTCCAACACCTTGGAACGGTATCATATACGATCTTATACCATCACATATATTATCTGCTCTAGTTATTTCTCTTAATATACACTTGTATTCAGAGCAATCTAGTCTGATTCTCACGCCGGAGGGTGGTCACAAGGAGGTACCCCCCCTTCTCAGTGACGAGCTCACGGTGTCTGTTTTGCAGGTCATCAGAAGAATAACCATCTTTGCCGGACCTAACCCTCGTGGGAAACATCTACTTGACCCTAAGATTATCCGTAATCTGCCGGGGTCACTTAGTGTTTCTTCATTGGCGCCATCCGTGCATAAAAGCTAGAACTAATTTTCAGTTTTTTTAAAACCTCTGGAAAGATGGTTAATGTTACTCCGATGCCAAGGCCAAAGAGTGACCAAGAAACTCCGGTAACCACAACCCCAGCTACTGGGGGGAACACCGGCGAGTACACATTTTTTACGAACACTACCCCGGTTACCCAAGCCGGGGCAAGTGCAGTAAATAATCCTCCCCTGGGATTCACCGATACCCAGTTGGAGAGACAACGGACGAGGCTCCCCCGCCAAACACTTGATCAAGTTAAAGCGTGAGCGGAAGCACGTCAGAAGGAATTCCAAGCTGAGTTGGATGAACGCTTACGTTCACTCCAACAGGCTGACGAATTCGGAAGCACTCGACAACAGCTCAACATGAGTAATGAGTGCGAGTATGATAAAGATTGGGAAGAATTTAACAGTGACGCAAACCCGCGCCATAGGGCGAAAGGGAAGCGTAAACAAGCAGATTTCCACAGAAGAAATTTTGGAGAAACCTTTAAACCAAAAAACGCGGGTGGAAACCCACGTGACTTCTCTAAAACCTTCAGACCAACTGTTGCAAATGCGGGAACGTCCAAATTTGCAAGGGACATTGCGGAAGCAATTGCCCCGAAAAGTGCCAAACAAATGTCCAACATAGGCACATATGATGGTATATCTGACCCAGACGATCATTTGAACAGATTCATAGCGGGGGCAACCGTCAGCAATTGGACGGAACCCACGTGGTGTTACATGTTCCAAATGACGCTTGTTGGGGCAGCCAGAGCGTGGTTCGACCGTCTACCGGTCCACCACATCTACGATTGGGCAGACTTCCAGCAAAAGTTCAGCCAACACTTCAGTCAACAAAGAAAGTATACCGAAGAGCAATGGACGATCCTCAACTGCATCCGAGAGGAAGATGAGTCTTTACTAGACTTCATCACGCGCTTCAATTCAAAGAAGCTAAGTCTGGGCACTATTAGCGAAGATCTTGTCCGCGCTGCTTTCATCCAGGGCGCGGAAGACCCAGAGCTCATCCGCACCTTAACGGGTAAAGATGGCATGCCATCCACGTGGGATGCCATCATGACAGCAGCTAAACGCTTCGCGGAAACGAAAAAGCAACTGGGTAGAGATCTTCCCCAGAGTACAAACCTCTACACTCAAAAAACAAGAGAAAACAACGTCCTTACCGCCCGACAAAACAAAAAGAGGAAGCTTGGTATTTGGCAGTCAAGGGTAAACTTTGGCAACTCATCCGGCTCGCACCCTCGGTTAGGCGGAAAGGATAACATGCAGTCGTCAAATCGGAACTCCAGATGGACGCCACTCACCAAAAGCGTCACCGAGATATTTGCCACCGAGAGGCTCCCATGGCCAGAGGCTCCAATAATCCGACAGCGTCCAAACACTGATCAAAGCAAATCCTGTGACTTCCACAGGACAAAAGGCCACACCACGGAGGAATGCGTAGCCTTGAAGGACGTCGTCGAAGCATTCGTCAGAAATGGGAAACTCACTCACCTCGTGGCGTAATGGACGCTAAGCAGGCTAATGCGTGTAGAACCCCAGTTGGGGAAAACACGGATGAAACTGCAGCTTCAATGTTGGAGACTACATACTGCGTAAACAACGAGATTCCGAACCAGGTGCATATCGGCTCGAAAGGCTCGATGACACCCCCATCCCAAGAACATGGAAGGGAGCTCAATTACACAGGCTGCATGTAGATCAATTCCAAACTTGTAAAGAAAAGGCCTAGAGCCACTTCTAATGGAAATGATTCTCCAAATCACATTGACACTGATGGTCTTACATTTATACTTATGAACTTTCCAGACTGATATGCCGGTATTCACCGCATAAATATGGAAAGAAGTAAGTCGTTGCGTGTGGAAGGCGGCAAAACCAGCATAAACACAAGAAACGGCAAAAATTTCAAAGGAAAAGATGAGGAAAACCTTTACGCAGGTCAGTTATAGGTAAAGTTTGGTCATCCCACTAAATGAAAGTGACGGTCCTACCCGCGCAATCATGATAGAGGAAACTGAACATCAACCTATTGACAACCGCGCGTCGAAAGGTTAACTTATTTAAAACACTTAGAAAATTTCTAAGGAAAAGATGAGGAAAACCTTCACGCAGGTCAGATATAGGTAAAGTTTAGCCATCCTACTAAGTGAAAGTGACGGTCTTACCCGCACAATCACGAAAGAGAAAGCAAAACTTTAACCTATCATCTGCCACGTTGAAAGGTTAACTTATCCAAACTACTCAAGAAATTGCTAAGTTAAACTAAAATATGCGTGAAACAAAGATTCAAAAATAAGAGGGAATATACCCCCTTACCTTGGTAACCAAGAAACCGTAAGACAAGTGCGGGTACAGTGTCAAGGCGAAACCCTTCACATACTTAGCACCTGCAGGGAATTGAAGCCAAGAATACCTTGGAAGTCAAGTAACTATAAGACGAGTGCGGGTACAGTGTCAAGGCGAAACCCTTCACATACTTAGCACTTGCAGGGAATTAAAACCAAGAAAGATCTTCTGGGCCATGCTTGTGGAAATGGAAATAACATCCCCGCATAGCGGGAACGTTGAGAACTAGATTGTTTGAAGCTCCAAGATGGAATTGGTTGTTTAACATAATTGATCACTATGTCTAAAACTACCAAAACCTCGTGGAGAATCTACACAAGTGAAACTCAACGCTCCTGACTTGCGAGGAAGTTACACACCTACCCGCATCATACCCAAAGATCAAGCAGAAAAGTCGGGAATTTCTGCACGTGACATTAGGGAAACCGCGGGAAGAATCCCCACGAAAACCTTAAAACTAAAAACCCTTTTCAAAACCCCTTGCTTAAGTCCAAAAGTTCACCTCATTAACAATTCATGAGAAGAACATTGGACTGAGGGGACTTGAAGAGGTAGGTCCCAGCAGAGTCCAGTTGGACCCGCAAGACTCACCTTGAAGAGGGACGTCTGCGCAAAGACCAACTGGTTCCGCAGGACCCACCATGCTCAGAGAGATGAAGACCTTACGCGCAGTACGCCAGCTGTTCCCGCAGGAAAAGCCTCCCAATGGTGAAGTACCCCGCCTGTTCCCGCAGCTGCGGATACAAGCCATCAGGGAAGGCTACCCACACTAATAGCAAGGCTACACGCACAAGGCACTAACTCTCAATAATTCAGTAATGTCACCTGAAGAAGGAATGAGCAAGGCGGGAATACTCCCGCCCAAATGAGCCAGTCCGTACGCTTCTGGAGGATCTTTTGTACTATACCTGCCAAGGTATGGACAAAATATACAAGATCTGACCAAAGCAGCCCATCACAGGGTGACAGCTCACTGACAACAGTACGACGAGGAGCACGCTCTAGTACAAAATGTCACTATCAGCCGCTGCCTACTCACCAACCCTCATCGTGGCACGTACATAGCCTGCAGTTGGTGGAAAAGGAATAGTACACAGCCGGCCATGTCACTATCAGCCGCTGCCTACCCACCAACCACCAGCACGGCACGTGCGTAGCCCACAGTTGGTAGAAAAGGAATATTATACAGCTGGCTGTACCTGCTTGGAAACCTACCTTCGGCTATAAATACTCCAACACCTTGGAACGGTATCATATACGATCTTATACCATCACATATATTATCTGCTCTAGTTATTTCTCTTAATATACACTTGTATTCAGAGCAATCTAGTCTGATTCTCACGCCGGAGGGTGGTCACAAGGAGGTACCCCCCCTTCTCAGTGACGAGCTCACGGTGTCTGTTTTGCAGGTCATCAGAAGAATAACCATCTTTTCCGGACCTAACCCTCGTGGGAAACATCTACTTGACCCTAAGATTATCCGTAATCTGCCGGGGTCACTTAGTGTTTCTTCAGAAGCGATCCGGATTCAACAATTCTCAACAAAGGACCTAATCCGCCTTCTTCAAAAACCGTTTTCCTTGACTGATCGCTCGCACATGCCTGAATTGATATCGCAGTGATGGATTGTTCTCGATGAGCATTCACATCAAACAGATTAATCAAATAACCGATATTACCTATTACAATAGATTTATATCAGTATTATAATTTGTATAATTAGTTTAGATTCATATTGGCATAAATCATAATTCTGATATAACTTTATTGTAATTTTACCTTCTTTCGCAACTAATGTGGCAGCCTTCTCGTCCTCCACAAGCAACTGAATAAGCGATTCCAACGCCTTCCTCTTAAACTCTACACCCCCGATCTGCAACCTGGTGAACACATCTCTAATAAACAAACTCAAATCCTCTTTAGCAGATCCAGGAGCCGGTTGCGAGAGCACAATCGCGTTAGACTGCCGAAGAACACCCGAACGTAGCAACAAATCAAGGTCATTAAGCTGATTAGAGAGCCATCCAGTAGCCATATCGAGATCGCTCTGCATCAAAAGCTTTCCAGCGGTGTAATTAATATCACTGCATCGTTCGCACAGGGTTTGTACACGGCCAAGGGTGGATAACAGGTTGGGAAGTAGTGTTAATAAGAGTTGGTTTTCCAACCAGTGAGGTAGGTAGGAGAGTTCAGAGATTAGGGATTTGAGTGTGGCGAGTTTGGACCGGATTTCCTGCCACCGGCCGGGGAAAGAGTGGATTGATAAGGTGGCGGGGAGGAGGTGGGATAAGAGGGTGGTGGTGAGGTCAAGGGTTTCGGCGGGAGATGGTGGCGGGAGGGTGGAATGCATGGTGATGGTGTGGATTATTGGGAGGAGAGAGGTGAATTTGGCGTGGAATGGAAGGGAAGGGAAGGATTGAGGGGCACGAGAGAATGGAGAAAAGTGAAGGTATGTATTGTGTGGTATGGTATGGTGTGGTGTGGGGTTTTAGGCAGGTATACCGTGATGTTGAGCGCGTGACTGAATTTAACCTAAGCGTAACAGACGCGTGGGCTTGTGGTTAATGGAGATTATTGTTAGTGATTCTGTTGACCAGGCTTGTTTTTCTGGGCTTTGTTATGCTGGGCTTCATTTAGATCCAAGTTAGCCGAATGATATAGATATATTTGTAACGATTAATGAATAAATTCTGGTTATCCGGGGTAACTCAATGACAAAAAACTAAGAGTCATGTAACACTTATAAAAGTGATAATAGCTTGACCTGCATAACCTGAAGCCAAATAGTGTTACCCGGTGAAAGAAGAAATTTGAAAGCGAGGGTAATTTGGTCAATGCAATTTCACAAAATTGTCGTAATTAGAAGGGAAGTGATGAAAAACTGAAATTTACTTGACCAATCAAATTACCCGTGTTCAGTAGTATCCTTACAAGTAGTGAACACTAACATTCCTTGAGTTTGACATTTATATGTATCATGTCGAAGAACAAAGACATGATAATTATGCATATAATTACCATAGTAACTACATATTAAGTAAAATTTAACAGCTAACTATGTATGTGAACCAAAAAAGTTACCTTCAACCGCGCAAACAATGACTTCTTGCGCAAAGGACGAAATTATAACAACTTAAAAGACCAGCACGTTTAAAACCCAAAAGAAATCATATAATGCAGGATCAAAAAACTTTAAAACTAAAGTAAGGGATATTAATGTTTAACATTATATCAGTTGTTCAATTTTACTTAATTTCCATTTAATACTAATGTTATCAATTAATAACTGATACTACTAGTATTTAAGTTATTGATATAAGGTAGTGTTTGTTATGGAGGAATGGAATGTGAAATGTAATAAACCATTCCAAAGGAATGAAAAAAAACATGTTTGGTTACCATGCATGAATGGAATGGATCATTCCAAATGGAATGAAACTCCTTCCATTTTTAGGATTTTCATTTCTTTGGGTATGGGTGTTTTTTTTCCATTCATTCAAGGAATGAAAAAGTCAAAAAGTCATCATTATTACTATTATAAAATTATAATTGTATTATTATTATTATTATTTTTTAATTATAGTTATTATATTATCATTGTCGTTTTGTATATTATAATATAACTATTATTATATTAGAACTATTACTACATTATCATCAATATATTTTATTTTTAAATTAGATGAGTTAACATTTCACAACGCATATACAGTTTAACGATCTCGTTACAGCACGAGGTCCTAAAAATACTTATTATGAATATATCATTTGTTATTAATATTATTTATTTTTTCTTTATTATTATTACTAATAAAAAATATTAATAATGATAAAGTGATTAATCATTTCATTCTTACATGGTAACCAAACATGACAATGGAATGGTAATGATCCATTTCATTCCTTTCTCCATTCCATTACCACGTCCATTCCATTCCCTTATATATTCCATTACCCCGTACCAAACATACCCTAAAAGTGAAGCAATGTGGTGCGAAGGAAAGACCAAATATTAACCATAAGAACAATACGTATGCATTAGGTGGGTGTATGGTATGCTTAAAAGCAATTAACAGAGTCGGACGTCATAAAGTAGTTTAATTTTATATGTTACATAATACATATTAACCATGGTTGATATCGCGCCCATAGCTGAGTACTCGACGAGTAATCCCAACATCCTTCCCGCCTAGGCCGAGTACTCGGCGAGTAATTCCTGAGAACTCCTTGACTAAGCCGAGTACTCATAACTCCTCTGTCGACCAACTTGGAGCGCATAACAACTTATACAACCATGATATTAACTAGGTTTTGAAGTGACCCGCTTTGACACGAATCAATTTGCCTCACCCAACCTCACCCGTTAGGTTTTTCCAAGCAAGGGGTTGTCTGATAGCATATTGCTGATTTCATTAAGATGCTATATTTGAATCGGTCATATGCAAAATGTGTTTGGTTTACTTAAAAATGCCTTTTACTTTTATGTAAGCTTTAGAAACATGTTGGCTGATTTAGATGCTACATTTTAATCGATCGGGCCTCTTAATGGCTTAACACAAGAACCCTAACATATACAAAAGTTTTAATTTGTAAATGTAAATGAATTTGATAAGAGAAAAAAAGATAACCCAAAAAAAGTGATTAGATGTATAATTAATCGAACGCAAACAGGTATTTTCATTTCATTTCAATTAGTTCTCATAAATAATATACAACTTTGTTGATTTCTGGATTTTGGTCATTTGATGAAATTTCTTGTAATTCTACAGATGATTGATACCTGTAAACATTGACTTTCATTTAACCTGCTTAACCCTTGAATGAATTATGAGGACTTACATGCTTTCAAAGTAAACCATTACTGTTATTTGTTGCGTTTGGTGGGGTGTGATTAGATGCCCATAGGGCCGTAACGAAGGCGGGAAGTTCGTTTATGTTTGTTCATTCAACAAATGAACGGAACATGAACAAGGTGTTGGTGCATTGTGGCAATAGTTCATTTGTCTCGAGTTTATCGTGTCTGTAATAATTACGATGTTTGGTTTGTCATGATAAACTAGTTAGTTTTTGTTTTTGGTTTTGGCGAACTTAGCTTCTGGCGAAGTTAGGGACAACTTCGCCTAGGGTGTA